>NW_024727645.1:17500-18960 GCF_018991925.1 Homarus americanus
GACTTATAATTTGCATGGATAGGTTAGTCACTCACATTCACGCCACAGTACCGTAAGTTATAAGGGAGAGTTTGTCAACCTGGTGAATTAATCGTTTAGATCTATTAGGCCGGCCTGGAGTGCTCTTGTAGCAAACAGGCCCTCGCCATTGATCACTTCCTTTACAGGATGTGTTAACTTGTTGCTGGACTTAACAAAAAAATCTCGGGGATTTGCACACACAGACCCGTAGCACTGGTAGGACTGTATGGCCCCTAATCTTAAGTCCGCAGAGCAGGAGGTCTTCTCTAGCCCAAGGTCTAAAGCCCACTGGCTAAATTGGTTTTTTGAGGCGTGAAGTGATGAACAGTACACCACTGTCTCACTGGCCTGCCCCCCCCCCCCTACATGTCCCAGTCATGGCTGGCCGGTTACCTTATCTCTACCGTAAACAAACATTTGGGATGGGCTGTGCGGGAGGCCCAACTCAACCCATGACAATCGCCCCTACTAAGAAAAATTTTTCTCTTGGAGAATAAGTTTTCACCACCTGTATACAATCAAGAGAATGCCTAGCCCAGACACACAATTCGACATTCACACTGTGGTGTGTGTGTAACACTAACACTGCAACGGAATGTAGTCGCCAATCGCCACTGAGGGAAAACCTCAACATTTACTTTATTTTTTTTTTGGCTGGAGGAAAACTCCACGGCGAGGGTGACAATTCCCGAGCAATAGTTCATGCTAAGCGTAAGCACGCTACATTTACATTAGAGCAACGTGTTGTGTGGTGTAGGGTATGTAGACATTGTTTAGGTGGCACAGGTGTTGTGTTATGTCCTCAAGTGTAGAAAGGTGTGAAAAAATTATACATAACATATGACGAGCCGCCAGACGCTTGGAGGCTCGAGTCGACTGGAGTCTAGACCAACTCCACACTCATTTGGGAAGATGACCTCTCAATCAGTTGCTCAGGTTCCCCCACAAGTCGAGATAGGAGGTCAGCCCCCACATTCAGGCTGCCCTTGATGTACCGGAGGACGAAGTTGAACTGCTGGAGATACAGTGCCCACCTCATCAGACGAGCATTTGCATTCTTAGATGGTCGGAGACTGGTGAGCGGCATGTGGTCTGTCTCCAACACAAACTCACCTCCGTAGAGATAGTAGTACTTCTTGATGCCTTCCACCACTGCCAGAAGTTCCTTCTCGACCGTGCTGTAATTCCTCTCTGCAGGTTTCAACTTGCGACTGTGATACGCAACTGGAAAAACCTCGCCGTCTGCCTCTTGTAGTAGCACTGCGCCAATAGGGTGTGTCATACTGAGGCGAATTTTTTTTTTCAGTTTGAAAAATCGGCCCATGGATTAATGATGTAGTTCTATGTGCAGAATCATGTGATATCTTCAGATTTGAAAAGTTTTCATTTTTTGCTAGGTAAATTTTAACTTGAAATCTTATGAAAATTCAGTATTCCCA
>NW_024727646.1:0-13188 GCF_018991925.1 Homarus americanus
TCAGCAAGTGTTAGTACATGTATGTGTGTGTGTGTGTCCCGGGCAGGCAGAGCGTCTCGCCTCAGCTGTGAGGGGGGGTGGAGGCGGCGCTGTGAGGGGGGGGGTTGGAGACAGCGAGGAGCTCAGTCACCCTCTGGAAACGGTCAGAGAAGGGTGCACTGAACTCTACTCCCCACAAATGCCCAGAACGTGCCGTATACCTTGGGAATCCTTTTAGAACAAGGTCACACATGAATGGCACGAAACACACAATGCACTAAACACTTCACAGAAAATCACTGTCACTGACACTGCTCAAAGTTGCGAAATTCTTCGAGGAGGGATGATGCGGCGGTTGACACAAGGCGGGAGTCCATAAGCCGGCTTTCACAAACTTGCACTATCACTCGTAATTATCCAGTAAGATTACGCACTGCGCCATGTTAGGTTCTGAATAATAAGTTCAATATACAGGAGAGAACACAAACACCTGTATAGTTTTGTAGGTTCGGTTTACTGGATAAGAGTATGTACACAAAGGGGAGTAGTGCTCTCCTTGGCTAGGCTCCTTGTCAACTGCTATAGACGACGTATGGCAAGTGATACATTAGCAGCTTCCATACGTCGCCAGGCACATTAATTAAGCATGTGGGATATGGTAATAACATTGCCACACGCTGCTAGCTAGGCTGAATAAATAATACATAAATGGAGCACATACATAATATACATACATAATATATAATCCAGCATACATAATATACATACAGAGAGTATTATCAGAGATGCTGCGATGGAACATCTAATACGAAACAACCTTGTAAAGGATTGCCATCACGGTTTTATGCAGGGGCGCTCCTGCTTAACACAATTGCTCAAGGTATTGGATATTTGGACCCATATTCTGGAACAGGCTGGTAATATAGACAATATTTACATAGATTTTGCCAAGGCTTTCGACAGTGTACCCCACGAAAGGCTAACAATCAAACTGGAAGGGTACGGAATTCGGGGAAATGTCCTAGCGTGGATAGAAGATTTTCTACATGACCCCAAGCAGTGTATTGGGCCTGTTGTTGTTTGTTTCATAAATGACATGCCTGACGTTGTACACTCCTCCATAAGCAATTAAAATTCTCCAATAAGTATGAGTGTACAAAACACAGTATCACAGACCTGACATTGCAGCACAAAATAAGTTGAAAGAGTCTATTTGTTTTCACAAGAAAAGAAAAGAAAAAATCATAAATGTTTGAATATGAAAAATATTTAATTTTCTCCATTTAGTGCAAAAAAATAGTTAACAGAGAGGGAAGGTGAGAGACAAGGTGAGAGAGAGAGAGAAGGTTAGAGAGGTGAGAGAGAAGGTGAGAGAGAAGCGTTCTCTAAGTTACATAAATTGGCTTTTAAATTCCTTTTTTATTGTTTAATTTTATCTTTTATTTAGATTTTATTTGCATTAAGAAATTAAAAATACTCTATTTTATGATATTTTAAACCTTTTATATTTTTGGATCACCTGAAGAGTTTCCACCAAGACGTGTGGAATGCTATCATTATTCTTCACTACACCACAGTCATCATTGTACTCTAATTGGAATTTGTTTTTTCAAGTAAAACAATTTAAAAAATAATATTCGTGTGAATATAATCAAATAAATCAGTACTTGTTCCATAAAATGTAATAAAGAACAAAGAAAACAATTAAACAAAAACAAAATTTTATTAATGTTTTACAATTTATTATATTTGGGTTGACGCGACTGATCAGCAATTGTATCAGTAATGGTCGTGGAACCGCGGTGCCTGACGACTGCGGCATCGTAGCTCTGAGCAGTTGTGACAGAGGCCTTGGAATCGCGGCTCTTCGCCGAACCGCCGCTCTTCATAGAACCGCTCGTCACGGCGCTTGTGGAACCGCTGCTCCTCGTGGCGCCTGTGGAACTGTTGCTCCTCGTGGCGCCTGTGGAACTGTTGCTCCTCGTGGCGCCTGTGGTCCTCATGCCTGTGGTCCTCGTGGCGCCTGTGAGGTTCCCGGCAGGGTGTAGCTGGTGGTAGCATGTGGGTTATGGTCTGTGGTCTGGAGGACACCATCTCCAAATTAACAGAGATGATAAACTGATCAGGGACCCAAATCACAGCCTTAGGTGGGTACTCCTCAGCGTCCATGGTGGGGTCGTATTCAAGGATCACCCTGGGGTTAAGCCACTCCAGGTGATTATTGGGTATGAACACCAATAAGGCATCTTGACCCTTACCTTCAACAACTGCAAAGCGCATGATGGTGATGGTTGGTTTCTTTGTAATGTCTGGTGAGGTCAATTTCAAAATTCCGGACTTGGTTCAGTTTTAAACTAATATGGTTGGAATTTTACAATATTTGAATTAATATTGAGGACATGAAGTACTAGTGTAGTGAAGATGTACTAGTGTAGTGAAGATGTACGAGTGTAGTGAAGATGTACGAGTGTAGTGAACATGTACTAGTGCAGTGAAGATGTACTAGTGTAGTGAACATGTACTAGTGTTGTAGTGAAGATGTACTAGTGTTGTAGTGAAGATGTACTAGTGTAGTGAACATGTACTAGTGTAGTGAAGATGTACTAGTGTTGTAGTGAAGATGTACGAGTGTAGTGAAGATGTACTAGTGTTGTAGTGAACATGTACTAGTGTAGTGAAGATGTACTAGTGTAGTGAACATGTACTAGTGTTGTAGTGAAGATGTACGAGTGTAGTGAAGATGTATTAGTGTAGTGAAGATGTACTAGAGCAGTGAACATGTACTAGTGTTGTAGTGAAGATGTACGAGTGTAGTGAAGATGTACTAGTGTAGTGAAGATGTACTAGTGTAGTGAAGATGTACTAGTGTTGTAGTGAAGATGTACGAGTGTAGTGAAGATGTACTAGTGTTGTAGTGAACATGTACTAGTGTAGTGAACATGTACTAGTGTAGTGAAGATGTACTAGTGTTGTAGTGAACATGAAATAGTGTAGTGAAGATGTACTAGTGTAGTGAAGATGTACTAGTGTAGTGAACATGTACTAGTGTAGTGAAGATGTACTAGTGTTGTAGTGAAGATGTACGAGTGTAGTGAAGATGTACTAGTGTTGTAGTGAACATGTACTAGTGTAGTGAACATGTACTAGTGTAGTGAAGATGTACTAGTGTTGTAGTGAACATGAAATAGTGTAGTGAAGATGTACTAGTGTAGTGAAGATGTACTAATGTAGTGAAGATGTACTAGTGTTGTAGTGAAGATGTACTAGTTTAGTGAAGATGTACTAGTGTTGTAGTGAAGATGTACTAGTGTAGTGAAGATGTACTAGTGTTGTAGTGAACATGAAATAGTGTAGTGAAGATGTACTATTGTTGTAGTGAAGATGTACTAGTGTAGTGAAGATGTACTAGTGTAGTGAAGATGTACTAGTGTAGTGAAGATGTACTAGTGTTGTAGTGAACATGAAATAGTGTAGTGAAGATGTACTAGTGTAGTGAAGATGTACTAGTGTAGTGAAGATGTACTAGTGTAGAGAAGATGTACTAGTGTAGTGAAGCTGTACTAGTGTAGTGAGGTCGCTCTCCTACACCTCCCTGGTTGGACACGAACTGTTATGGCTGACGGAAGAGCTTCAGCGAGCAGGTCGCTTATTAAATTCCTGAATTGGGTGGTGGATACAGAAGACACAGCAATGTAGCCCAGGGTACTGCAGGAGGACTGTTGTCGGATTTGGAGCTGTCCAGCAGCAGTGAATGTGAAGAACAAGAGCCGTTTAAAGTTGTTAATACGAAAAGAAGAATAAAAGGAGGAATAGAGAAGGTACAAGTAGTGAAGATAATATTTCCCTCTTGGTGGATAAGAGAAAGAAAATTGATGGTGTGAGTCATTCTTCAACCATGATCAGTACGAGTTTAAACCCCATTGATGCTGTAGACTGCAGCAACTCATCAAGGAGGCCACGTCTTTACTTCCCCAAGAATAATGGCCTGGATTTTCATGATGAGGTAAAGTGGTCAGTTAGACTCGCTAAGTGCCATCAAGTGCTCTTTAAAGAAGGTAAACATATTCCTTATATAACTATGAAGGATGAGGCAGCAGTTAGATATTTAACTACAGAAGGATTTGAGAATGTAGTGATGGAAAAGCCTGTGGAGTCCATTGGGAAATGTATGAAGATCATTCTTTTTGATTATCCTGTTTACCTCGACCCCGTGGATGTGTTGGCTGACGATAGATTTTTTGGGGCCAAGAGACGTGTAATTAAAATTGATGGAGAACTAGTACCTATGCCACAGCTAGTTGCGCTAATCAAAGGTCCAGCGCCAGAGAAGGTCTTTGTGAGATGTGTGGGATATAAACGGGTTGCTGTCTACAACGAATCTCCAGTAATATGTTATAAGTGTTACAAGTGGGGGCATATGGCGTGGAAATGCCATAATGATTTTCGGTGTAGATTCTGTGGAAAAATGCTTGAATCTAAGGTATGTGGAGATAAAATTAAGGCAAAGAAGAAAATTACACCAAAATGCTGTAATTGCGGGGGTGGGGGGGGGGGATTCACAATGCCAGCTCGTGGGTGTGTCCTAAAAAACCGAAAGTTCAGCAATTGCAATCACGAGCTCAGTCCACTAATGAAGAGGATAAAGGTGATGCTGTAAGGAGCGATGTTGCAGGGACACCAAGTGCTGTAAATGTGTGGGAAAAGCGTATTGAAACACGAAACGCAGCAGCACAGAAGGACATAGGTAACGGGGACAATAACCTTACAGCCCCTAACATTCTAGTAAAACTCTGTAAGGAGATTGGTGAGCTCAAACAAGCAGTATTGGATATCAAGAAATGCTTGGTGAATCTTGTGCCATATAGTGATGTTGCTCTTGTTAATAAAGATAGTTCAAAAGAAAATGAAACATTAGTAGAGATGGAATCAAATATTGTGGATAGCAATGTAGAGCAAAATAGTAATCATAGTGAGTTAGGAAATAGAGTTGGTTCGGTTTCTAAAGAGAATGTTGTAAACAAGGAAATGCTTGGTGACCTGACGAACATTCTTGACTCTGTTTTGGAATAAATGGAAAATACAAGGAACGACGTAAAAAAGAATGTTCTTATTTCGGTGAAGAATATGAGGGGGGAAATTTATTCTAATGTATCATAATGTCAGCTTAATTTCCTGGAATGTTAATAGTTTGAAAAAAAGGCTAACGGATCTTCATGCATATGTTCATTCTAGTAGTATTGATGTCATAGCTTTGCAAGAGGTTGAGACAAATGGAATATCATTGCAACTAAGAGGTTATCAAAGTTTTGAATTACCAGCTGATCTGACTAAATTGTAGAGGTGTGACGACTTATATCAAAGATGACATTCCAGCATCACTTCATTCCGCTCAAAAAATAAACGGTACCGAGTATTTGTGTGTTAGTATTACGCTTCAAGATGCTACACTGTTCACTATTAATGCTTATGTGCATGCGGATTCATTGATGATCTGCCGGACATTATTTTTGCTGATGATTGTTTACTAATTGGTGATTTGAACGCTAGGCACATCAATCTTGGCAGTAGAGGTTCTCAAAATCACAATGGAATGGTTCTGAAAAATATCTTAGACTCTATAGAAGATGCTAGGGTCCTTGGAGCTGGTGAGCCGACACATGTTAAAGGGGGTAGACTTGATTATGCAATACTTTTTAATATGTTAGATGTTCAAGCAAATTTGGATATTGTGGATACGCTTTTGAGTGATCACTTTGCAATTAAAGTGAAGCTTCATTTGAACACAAATTTTTATGTTAACAATAGAAAAGGTATACAATAACAGTAGGCCAACATAGTGAATCTGTAGCAAAAGTCGGCGAGTGGTATAAAGAGTACAAAAAGCTTGGAATTATAGATGAAAACATATTTTATGATGATTGTTAGGAGTGATTGATTCCATTTTGAATAAGCCAAGGAAACAGTATGGAAATACCACAAACCCTAAACCGAGGTATTATAATGATAAGATTGTAAAGGGGTGGAATAAGTTACTGAGGAAATGTCATAGTAAGTGGAGTAAAGATCTCAGCAATGAGAAAAAACCGGGAAACTCTGATTGAAGTGGCAGAGTGTACAACAGAGTTAAACCAGAAAGCCAGAAGTATGTATTGGAGTGGTTTTTTGAGAGAGATCGCTCAATCAAAATCTTTGAATCAGGTTTGGGATGGTGTGAATAGGGTAAGAGGAGTCAAGAAGAAATTTAATGTTCATCCCAATCCAAACGCCAAAGATAATGAACTAATGAATAAGTGGGCGTATGCATTTAATTATGAGTGTCTCAAATGTAATGTCCAGATTTGCTTGAGGAATTCAAGATCTTTGAGGCAAAGGTTGGTGAATATCCAAAGTTCTGTAAGTGAGGACACCTGTGTTCCTTTTATTAAGGAGGAAATTCTGAATGCTGTAAAGAAAGGGAAGTCTAGTGCTCCTGGCAGGGATGGTCTAACTTATGATGCTATCAATTATCTTATAAGTAAGGAGGACAACCCAATTCTAGATCTCTTTAATTTGTCATGTGAAAATGGAAGACTGCCAGTGAAATGGAAAATGGCACTCATTGTTCCTGTGCCTAAGGGTGATAGTGATCAAAGACCCATATCCTTTACATCTTGTCTATCTACAATGATGGAGCGAATGGTATTAATTCAACTTCAATTTCAATTGTTTATTCCTTGATAGAGGAAGCGGGATCCTAGTGCTGTCATTAGGTACCCCTGTACAATGACACCAGAAGCATCTGGCAAGTGTGACAAGTATATACAGTATAAATATTATAAAGGGGCTTACTAAAGCCTTAGGAAGGAAGGATATTCCTTTAGCACATAATCAATATTATTTACAAAATATCTGGCCAGTATGGGGAGGATCATATTAAATATATTGTATACAATGATGGTCTCTTATCTAGTAATGTGTTTGGATTTTTAAAGGGTAAAACCACTACACATTGTGTGATTATATGTCTTAGTAATGCTAATGTCAACTGCAGACTGTTTGTAGACCTTAAAAGTGCCTTTCATACGGCAAATAAGGAAGTGATCTTAGAAAGTCTTGTATAAAAGGGAAATTATTGATTTGGATTACAGATTACTTAACTAACAGAAAAGTGAGTGTCTGGTTTCAAGGTCATGAATCGGAAGAAAAAAGTCTAGGGTTGGGTACCCCACAAGGTGGCGTTCTTAGCCCTATGCTTTTTAATATTCTTATGGACAGAATAGCTAGTTACAAATTTCAGGGCGAGTCCCAAGTATGTATTTATGCTGATGACATTCTGATCTGATGTAAGAATGAGGAGGATATGTCTAGGGTCATTAATCAGCTGCAGTATCTTTGTCTCTCCTTGGGACTGGTCATTAATTAAAATAAAACCAAATCTCAGTGAAGGGCAGTAAATGGAAAAGAATTTGGCTAAATGGAATAAAATTGCAAAAAGTATCCAGTTACAAATATCTGGGAATGTTTGCGGGTGTAAATAATAATGTTAAGGATCAAATTACTTATGTCAAAAATATATGTACAGCGAGGCTAAAACCTCTGAAAGTTTTGTCAAATAGAGCAAATGGTGTTGGTATACCAGTTTTAAGATCTATGTACGTACTTGAGTACAGTTAGGAGTATCATTGATTATTCAGCTCCAGTTCTAGCTTCTTACTCAGGAAAAGATCTTAGGCTATTAGAGCTTATTCAGAATGAAGCAATGAGGATTGTGCTTGGTTGTCCAAAGACGACAAGAATAGAGATTATGAGGATGGAGCTAAATGTCCTGAGCATAATACAGTACACAGAATTAGGGAGTTGACTGTCATTTCTACTCTAAGGCTTATTAGGCGTGGTGATGGGTATCTGAAGTCTGCTGTTGATAAATTTACTAATGCAATTACTAGTAATTTTAAGATGAATACTTATACTAAAAAACTTTGTCAGATGTTGTGTGAATATAATATTGTAGATTTGTGTAAACCATTGCCAAACAAAGTTTATTTGAAACCTTGGTTCATGGAGAGTGTATCTGTGAGAATTAATAAGCTAGAGTTAAAAAAAAAAGAATGTAATCTTTTTGAGTTACGGCAAATATTCCTTGAGAAAATATCTGAGTACAGTATACATAAATATATATATTATATATATAGAAATATATATATATATATATATATATATATATATATATATATATATATATATATATATATATATATATACACAGTAGTACCCCGATTTACGCGGTCAATTGAACCCACAGGGTACAGCGGAAAGTGAAAACCGCATAAAGTGAACAACAGAACATATGGGATTAATTCCAATAGAGACTGGCCAGACCCCCAAACTCCACTTTTTCCGACACAATACCTATGTTGTAGTAAAAATAACACCTAAATTTTATGATAGTATGCTCACACAATTAATATTTAAGAGAAATACAGTTGCCAGGTTAATGTCCATTCAAATAATGGACTCAAATCCCCCCTCCCCCCCTGTTCCCAGCTCACTGGCCCCTACCTCTCTGAGAAATGATTGGGTGAAACACTAGATTTTAATGTTACGATTTGGGGATTTAGAATATAGTTAAAAGTCTACCCAGATCCCGACAGGCAACATCAAAAAAAAAACAAAGACAATCGGACTATAAAAGGGTAGACAAAGGATGCGAGTTTTTGTTGTGTATAATAAAGTACCATAAATTCCTTAACAAATTATTCAGCTATCTATAAATTACCCTTAACCATACTTAACCTAAACATTAACAGTATAAATATGTATATACTGTTAATGTTTAGGTTAAGTATGGTTAAGGGTAATTTATAGATAGCTGAATAATTTGTTAAGGAATTTATGGTACTTTATTATACACAACAAAAACTCGCATCCTTTGTCTACCCTTTTATAGTCCGATTGTCTTTGTTTTGTTTTTTTGTTGCCTGTCGGGATCTGGGTAGACTTTTAACTATATTCTAAATCCCCAACTCGTAACAAATGGCGACCGTGACAGGACTCGACCTTAAGTACCATACTCCTTCCTCCCTTGTAACTCCTTGTTAATTATTCCTCCCAGTCACTTCTGTTCACAATTGCTTTACGGTGGTTTAAAGTTTCCTTCATATGTGTGTGCATATATTGGTATTATCGTACAGTAAGAGTGACAGACATAGGATATTAGGTTCCAAGTGTCATAAGGCTTACCTGTTATTACACGTGGCAGTCGTGTAGTAAGTCTTATCAAGTGTAGGGAAAAATCCGGATCTGTTTAATGCCGTACCCTCACTCCAGAGTAGGCTGTTCCATAGTCACTAGTTTAGGGTGAAGTGATATCTTGGGATGCCCCGCTCTACCAGGACCCCATAATTATAAAGCCTCCATTATTGTTCTTCTCATTATCTCATTCGGGGTCAATCATACCAAACTCAAGGGTTGTTAATCCGGATCTTTATATTAATGCCGTAATACGCCCTTCCTCTTTCAAGTATCTCAGGGTTGTTAATCCGGATCTTTATATTAATGCCGTAATACGCCCTTCTTCTTTCAAGTATCTCAGGGTTGTTAATCCGGATCTTTATATAAATGCCGTAATACGCCCTTCCTCTTTCAAGTATCTCAGGGTTGTTAGTCCGGATCTTTATATTAATGCCGTAATACGTCCTTCCCCTTTCAAGTCTCTTATCCTTATCTAAGGATATTCTCAGAAGAACAATATTCATAAGTGTAATTTCCATAGGTATAACTTGGGTAGTTTCCGGGACTTTCTGGTTATCCACTGCCGTGATATTTTCTAGGGTAATCCACTTATCTTATATTTTGATCATTAATTAATTTATCTATGTTTTCTTAACAATGGCCACCTCAGGATTTGTTAAACTTGGTAGTCCTGGAGGAGTGGAAAAGCAAGATACCATTTCATATCTTGAAGCATGTGGAGGAGCGTGGAGAGGTTAATTTAGGGCGTGCGGCTGAGCTGGCTGATGAGTACGCCTTGCTGGTGGAGTCACTGTGCCGTAGAGAACGTGGTACTTTCCGGCATGTTAGGTCCTCCTCTGATGATAACCTTGGGGACGTGAGTGGTAGGTCGAAAGGTCCCACACCTACCCCCCCCTGATGCAACCAAGTTTTATTGTTCTTACTGTAAAACCCAGGCCATACGATCCAGTCTTGTAAACACCCAAAGTGTCGAACTGCTAAAAAGTAGTTCCCTGGATCCCAAATCCAAACCAATAGCAACCACCAATGTGGAAAGGCCCCATCAGGATCTCTTCTCTTCATTCACCTATAAGGGAAAAATTTCAATCATAGAGGGGTCTCGTTCTTTCCCTATTCGTATACTACGTGATACCGGCGCAGCACAATCTATCCTCCTGTTTAGTCATTCCTGATATATCTACCGCATTTACTAATGAGTGTTCTAATTTCAGATCTCTCATCCCATTCTTCCTATCCCTTAGCTAAAGTGCACCTCCAATGTCCCTTGATTACTGGGGAAGTGCAAATAGCCATTAGGAAAGATCCAATGCCTGTGAGCCGCATTCATTTATTATTGGGTAATGACTTGGTAGGAGATCTAGTGGTTCCCAACATAAAGACAGTTGACTCTCCTTACCTGTCAACTCCACCACTGACCTTGAAGAAACTACTCCTCACCTTTTCCCATCTTGTGCTGTCACCCGGTCACAGAGTATGCGAAATGGGCCCTCTTCATCTAAAACCACCTCCAATATCTTCCTACCCACAGAAGATCTGTACAATAAGACCATTAGTAAGGATAAGCTCATTAAAGCCCTACAATCTGATCCATCATTGAATATGAAAGACCTCAGTGTGGACCATTGTACATCTTCGGCTTACCACCCACCGTCCCAAGGTTGCTTGGAACGGTTCCATGAAAACTTTCAAATCCATGCAAATAAACTATCTCCTCTCAACTATATAGTCCATACTCCTGATCACAGAAAAGATTCACAACTTGTTCACATTAATCTCATGAAACTTTACCATTCCAGGCAGTCAGAGGAAGACATCCCAGAGGCTATAAGCCTACCTGTATTGCATACGGTTTTGTCAGGGCCGGAGCCGGAGACAGATGACATGGATCTATTGGAGAATTTAGACTTCCCTCTACCTAAAGAAAATCCTGCGAACAGTCACATACTCAACAACTTGGATGAGTATTTTTCTGTTCTGAATCCATCTCAAGCAAAAGATCTCACTAAGTTATTATCAAAATTTCCTAAAGTCACGTCAGACCTCCCAGGGTTTTGCAATATACTTAAACATGATATTAAGCTAATCTCAGATGAAGTACAACCCATTAGGCAATCAGCATATCGACTAAATCCACAAAAAAGAGAGATTATGAAAAAGGAGGTAGATTTTTTGTTAAAACATAACTTAGATGAGCCTAGTACCTCCCCCTGGGCTTCACCTTGCCTTCTCATTACAAAACCCGATAGCACTTTTCGTTTCTGTACCGATTATCGTAAAGTGAACCAGGTCACTGTCTCAGACTCCTAACCTTTACCTTTGATTGAAGATATAATAGACAGCATAGGCTGTGCCAAATTTATATCTACCGTGGACCTGTTGAAAGGATATATCAAGTGGGACTCACGGATAGGGCAAAAATAATCTCGGCATTTATAACTCCATTTGGTCTTTTTCAATATTTGGTTATGGCGTTTGGCTTTTCTAATGCTCCGGCCACATTCCAGAGGGCCATCAACTACCTAATTCAGGACCTAGGTGGGACGTTCGCCTACCTGGATGACCTGGTGGTGGTATCGGACGGCTGGGACGAACATCTGGTGCGTTTGGAGATACTGTTTGCACGGCTGCAAGAGACTGGATTCACCATAAACCTGGCTAAATCTGCTTTTGGCCGGGCCTCAGTGACTTAACTGGGACATATCGTTGGGCATGGTATGGTGGCACCCAAGGACGCAAACGTTAAAGCCATCTTGTCCTTTCCCACTCCAAGGACGAGGAAGGAGCTCATGCGCTTCCTGGGGATGTGCGGCTACTACCGTCGGTTCTGCAGTAACTTCTCCAGCGTGGCCGGACCCCTCACAGACCTTACCAGTTCTGCGGTCCCTTACATCTGGAACCAGAGGTGCGACCAGTCTTTCCACCGCCTCAAAGCCTTCCTTGCCTCCAAGCCTGTAGTCCACCCCCCCTGACTACACCTTGCCCTTCCATCTGCAAATCGACGCTAGCGGTGTCTGAGTGGGGGCTGTGCTCCTACAACCCGACCCAACCACTGATGTCCTTCACCCTGTGGCATACTACTCCACCAAGTTGAAAAAACATCAGACCAACTACTCGACCATAGAGAAGGAGGCTCTGGCTCTGGTGTTGGCAATAAAGAAGTTTGAATGTTACCTCCAGTCTTTCCCACAAACAACCCTAGTCTTCACCGACCATAACCCACTCACGTTCATCCAAACCAACAAGACCTCCAACCAGCGAATCCTCCGCTGGGCTCTCCTCACCCAGCCCTATAATCTACAAATCCGGCACATAAAGGGGGTGGACAACCTGATTGCAGACTCCTTATCCCGAGCTCCAGTGGAAATGCAGCAGCTACTCTCCAGACACACCAGGTGATCACCTCCTTCGCGCCCGCGCTACGGAGGTCTTTGGAGGGAGGGTGTGTTACGAACTCCGCCACCAATTGTCATGATCTACCTACCCAGCCCTACGAACCACGCCATCTATTGTCCTGATCTACCTACCCAGCACCACAAGCAACGCCATCTAGGGACGAAACACGAGTATGACTCGTCTTAGTTACCACTCCGGGGTTTTCCTTCTCCATATCCTGGTTGTTGCGTCACTTCCTCCAAGTCTTCTTTGTCAGCTCCAATTCGAGGAGAGAGCAGTACACTCTGGGAAGTGACCACAGGATCACCTATCCTGGAAACCTACGGCACAGTGACTACCTACCGTCTTCTACAATACTCAGCCTTGCTCGTCAGCCATCTCAGCTCCGCACTTAAGTATTTGTAATCTTATATTGTCTCCCCCACGTCCACTTGCTTCAAATTATTGTATGTTGTATAAATATGTATATACTGTTAATGTTTAGGTTAAGTATGGTTAAGGGTAACTTATAGGAAGCTGAATATTTTGTGAAGGAATTTATGGTACGTTATTATACACAACAAAAACTCGCATCCTTTGTCTACC
>NW_024727647.1:0-9857 GCF_018991925.1 Homarus americanus
TGTGTACATGACTGTCGTTTGTGTGCGTGTATGACTGTCTTGTTGAGCATATGACTGCCATGTATGTGCGTGTATGACTATCTTGTTGTGTACATAACTGTCGTTTGTGTGTGTGTGTATGACTTTCTTGTTGTGTACATGACTGTCGTGTGTGCGTGTATGACTGTCTTGTGCATATGACTGCCATGTATGTGTGTGTATGACTATCTTGTGTATATGTCTGTTGGATTCTCAAGTCTTTGTCCACAAAATTCCCTCACCTAAACCTTCTCCATTACCACACCCCTCATCCCCCACCCTCCACCCTCACCCCGCCAACCCCCATCCCCCACCCTCACTCCCCCCACCCTTACCCCCAAATGGTGAATTCATCTACTGTAAGTCACTCTTTTAAATTGGGGCATTAAAAAACAAAAAAGCGTCAAAACAACAGAGACTCGACCGGCTCACTACCTACCATGTTGATTGCCCGCACAAGATGGACGAACAGACAGAATCTCATAAAAATAAAGTTCTTTTTTTTCGCCCCCCAGGCTCCGTTGTGGGTCGTTTGACCTGTGCCCGGGTTGGCTAATTCCCGTAAAAAACCACACACAAGAGAGAGAGATAGAGGAGAACACAATATCAACTTAGTAAATCATCCTTCCATTTCATTTCCAGGAACAACTTCAGTTCTCCACGAGGTTCACATTACCCGTGGACAGCCATCGTTATTGGAACATGGGGAAATTTCGTCCGGCAACTATTTTTGAAACCAAAAGAAAGAAAATTGATTTGGATGGACATAAAATGTATAAATCTGCAAAGGAATAATATTTGTTATACGATATACTCCATACAGAACAGCACATGCAGAATTGTATTGTTCTTTTTAAAAGCGGTCCATGTTTGTGTACGAAAAATGCCGCCAGCCTCTACTCGCCGTTTATATCCTCCAAATTCGCCTAACCATCATAAAAGGTCAGCCTTTAAGATAACTAATACAACTAATTTATGTGTAGAAATGGATTGAAATCAAATTGAACTAAAAAAAAGTCGTAAATGGTCTATTTGAAGAGTGGTGAGAACAGCTTCCTCTGGGATGGTGAATGACGTCCTTTATCAGAATTAATATCGAACCAATTTTCGTAATGAGCGCAATTAATAACAGTCCAGCACTACCAAAATAATCATTTCCTTAGTATAATTACTTATTAGCCTAGATTTCATATTTTAATAAGTCCAAATATGCCAGGTAACTAGTGCTAGGTACTTCCCAGGCATGTTTCATTTGTGTATCAGTTTAACCACAATTTGCTACTAATAAGATAAATTCAGTGACCTAAATTCATGTTTTATTTTTTTATTCCCTTAGTGACTCGATGTATTACAAAAAAGAACTACTTTACGACTTGTTTGGGCCAACAGTTGGAGTGGTGATATTAATTAACTTTGCCATTCACACTGGTAGAATCAAATGTAGATATATTGGCTTCGTATGTCCATGATTTCAACAAAAATGAATAAGTCCCTCTAAAATAAATGGAATTGATGATATTATTATCTTTTTGGCCATCCAGCGAATTTAATGATTTTAAGTTGACCGTTTTTTACCAGTTAAGTTAGGTTATGTTAGATTAGTTAAGTTGGGTTAGGTTAGGTTTGGTGACATTGAAATTATGTTTTTTCAAATGCCAAATAGGTGGATGACCTAAACATTCATTTTACCAAATTGATCATGAGTAGATTAAACACATTAGTTGTGTTTTTTTACAAATTCAGACCCCGTAAAGTTCTAATGACAATCACTTCATGATAGATGTTTCACCCTATACACTAAAGCTACTTTATATAAGAGGAAAAAATTAGCACCAAATTGTATTGTTTAATACCAAAAGAAGTCATTGATGATAATATTTAATAACAATATTTCAGGTATTACGACATGGTCGTCGGGACGGAACGCCGTCGTAAGTCGAGGAGAGACCGTAATACATTTTCATCTTTAAACTCCTTGTATCTTACCTAACTCACCTTGATGCTCCACTCAATTATAACTAGATGCAATAATTGTAGAAAGTAATCACAGGTATGACTGCCTTTACCGTTAATTGTTTTTATATTACAATTCTTGGATATTCATAGATAATGAAATTATGAATATTCAATAAATGTGATATAAGTACAACAGAAATATGTCAGACTTGACTAATTAACTGTGACCATAAATTAACCTAAGTGAATTTGTCCTTAATCCAACCTTTAAAATATGAAAGACAGTATACTTTATTTTATGATAGTTAAGTCAGTTTCCAGTTAGGTTAACTTAGGTAGGTTAGGTTAACATTTTTATATAGATCATTAAAATTTTAAAGGGCTTTTAATTTTTGTTCTATGAATTTCTCCAAAAAAAGGGATCAAAGTTTTGAAATCACCATAACAATATACACTACAGTACATTAGAAAAAACAATAATTTTTTTAGTGTGTGTTGCATATCAAACCAAAAAATCTGAGTTTCCTTTGGAATTTTTTCTTTTTATTTATTTTTAACAGACAAAATTACCTCTTTCCTATATCTCTTTACTGAAGCGGAAATAATAATAATAATAATAATAATAATAATAATGATAATAATAATTTTATTGAGTGAAAGAAGAAGGGGGGGGAGTGGAGGAGAAAGGGGAAGGAGGGAAAGGGAAGGAAGAGGGAAAAGGAGAAAGGGGATGGGATAGAGGGTAGGGGGAAAGAGGGAAGAGAGAGGGAGAGAGGGAGAGAGGGGGAGAGGGAGAGAGGGGGAAGGTAAGGTAAAGGAGAGGAAGGGTGGGGTTATGAGGAGACATTATCCAATTTTTTGGCAAAGTTAAATTAAACTGTCCACCCGATAATGAGGTATTTTGTCGAAAGTCTTTGACCTAGAGCCCTGACAAAGAGCCGTGACCTAGAGCCTTGCCTTGAACCGTGACCTTGAGCCGTGACCTAGAGTTTTGATCTTGAACTTTGACCTTGAACCGTGACAGAGTCGTGACCTGGAGCTGTGACCTAGATCCGTGACCTAGAGCCGTGACCTAGAACCTTGCCTTGAACCGTGACCTTGAACCGTGACCTAGAGCCGTGACCTAGAGCCGTCACCTAGAGTTTTGATCTAGAACTTTGACCTTGAACTGTGACAGAGTCGTGACCTTGAACTGTGACCTAGATCCGTGACCTAAACCCGTGACCTAGAGCCGTGACCTTGAACCGTGACCTAGGGCTGTGTCCTAGAGCCGTGACCAAGATCCGTGACATATATCCGTGACAGAGCCGTGACCCTGAGTCGTGACAGCCATGACCTAGAGCCGTGACTTTGCATCGTGTCCTATAGCCGTTATTTAAGAGCCGTGACCTAGAACCGTGACAGAGCCGTGACCTAGAGCCGTGAACTAGAACCGTAAACCTAGTCCCGTGACCTAGAGCCGTGACTTTGCATCGTGTCCTATAGCTGTTATTTAAGAGCCGTGACCTAGAACCGTGACAGAGCCGTGACCTTTAGCCGTGACCTAGAGCCGTGCCGTGACCTAGTCCCGTAACCTAGAACCGTGACCTTGAGCCAGGACCTACAGCTGTGACCTAGAGCCGTGAACCTAGTCCCGTGAACTAGAACCGTGACCTAGAGCCGTGACCTAGAGCCGTGACCTTGAGCCGTGAACTAGAACCGTAAACCTAGCCCCGTGACCTAGAGCCGTGAACTAGAACCGGAAACCTAGTCCCGTGACCTAGAGCGTGACCTAGAGCCGTGAACTAGAACCGTAAACCTAGTCCCGTGACCTAGAGCCTTCCATCTATACTCACATAGCCTTTATCACTTCTTAATTCAGCAGCATTACACCCACCTACCAAGTTTTATTACATCTATCCAGTTCACTTTATTGCAACCTTCTTCAAAATTATATTCAATATCGACGAATATATAATCTAACCTATAATCTAACTTTGATGTTAGCCGTTGAAATCCGTCTTAAGATAATTTAATTCCAAACAAACATACAAGGAGTGACCCCCTCCTCCCCCCCCCACCCCCGCACACTGTAGATAAATAAACGCTTTAACAACATTGAAAAATAATCCACATAAATCACGTCACAACAACAATGGCTGGACGTGCATGTCAGGTTCCCATTCAGTATTTTTATGCAAAGTTCATTTAAATGTAAATATCAGTTGTGATCTGTCAGCACGTACACCAGCTTAAGAGCTGACAGTGCCGTGGTAGTGTGGTGTACTCAGAACGGACAGTAACGGGTGAGGCACGGACCTCCTGTTAGTGCACACAATTTCAACTACCATTTGTTTGTGTGTTAAAGGGTCTATATAATTACAAACGAACTCATCGCTATATGTAACTAATTCTTGTGATTAATTACACACTATTATTACCATTACTATACCCAGAGATGATGATGATGATTATTATTATTATTATTAGTAGTAGTAGTAGTAGTAGTAGTAGTAGTAGTAGTAGTCATAGTATTGCATTTTTTATCATTATAATTATTATTAATATCGACTTCACTCCCCAATTCCACCCCAAAGCAAATTATCGACCTAATCTTTAACACCTTCAATATTAATGTCGTATTTCTCTTTCAGCTCCAGCATTAAGTTAACGAGCACTTAGCGTTGTAATAAGCTACATTTTTGGGTGCTTGCAGGTAGTGTATAATTAAGCAAGCGACCCCCCCCCCCCAGTCCACGTAACGTCACCCACTGACAAAGTTGAGACCAAAATCAAGCGACCTAACACACTTATCCCTCCCACAACTAAAAAGAAAGTATAATAATAATAATAATAACCACAGCTATTATTCATCACATATACAACCAATACCTGACAAACACCGACCAAACAGCAGCTATCACTCCATCACTATGGGCATGCTTAAGTACAGTCGCCCGTGAGACGCCCGGTACAGATCTAGGGGCTGGCAGAGAGAGACGTGGCGAACCTGGGAGGTGTTCCGTCCTCCATGGGATGAGTTGAAATGTACGAAAATGTGTCCTTAGGAAACCCAACTTTGGACGAGATGAGGGTTAGGAAAACAGATGAGGAGAGGAGGGGGGGGGTGAATATAAAGTGTGGAGCGGGTTATTATTAAGAAGTTACACAGCAGCGTGTCTTGTTCAAAGGGTCATATACGGGAGTCATTTATTATCGTTTGTGGAAGGACATCATTTTTTAAAGGTAATCATGCATACACAGACACACGTACGTACAAGAGAGAGAGAGAGTATGTATTTGAGAACCAATGTGACTAATCATTATGAGCGTATACGGTTAAATGCTCTTTACCAAATTTAACTGTGTAATACCAATACAAGTCCTTGATCAGCAAATAGAAAAACAAAAACCTTCCATACAATTAACAAGTTTCTGCACTACAGTATAACTTCCTCGATACACCTGGGTGATTAATAAGGTTACGTGTTCTGTTTACCTGTGTGTGTTTCTTATACTATAGAGTATTTTGAACCAGGTTTATCACTTAATTTTGGTACTGTGATAATGTTGCCCTGGGGACATCACCGGTCCTATAATGTTGTTTTGGTACAAATGAAATGATTATGAACAAGCTGCAGCGGCTCACTGAAATAAACCCCACATACTAAATTATACAAATGGCAGTTTATATAGAATAATGAACATACAAAATAACATTCTACACAAAATTATCTATAAAATCACTTAATTTATATAACGAATATCATAAGAATTTATATAAATTACTGAACATATCAAATGGTAATTTACATAAAAAAAATTAATATTTATATAAAATTTCACACTGAATTCACCAAAAATAAAAGATGAAAAATAATAACTTACATGATAAAGAATAAAAAAAAGACAACAGAAAACAAAAACCTAAACCACCGCCAATTTACGCAAACATTTATTATCATCACCAAATATTAACCTTAGAACAACTTATCGAGGAAAAAAAATCATCACATACAGACTAAGTGACATTATTTTCCCTCCAAGCTCAGGTTAACCCAGTAACATTTGGCTGGATATTAACAAATGCTGTCCATTGACGATACAAACCTCCAATTTTAGCGAGGTTAAAAAAATATATACCCTGTATATTTAAATGTTGCATGGGATCTAATTCACGAAATCTGTTTAATAATACAGTATGGAGTGTAGATTTATCGACAGGAATGGGGGTCTGGTGGGGGGAGGGGAACTGATGGAGGGGGAGGGGGAAGGGAGGGAAGTGTTGGCGAGGGAGATAGGGTGGCTAGCAAAGGTGGGTACATCGGAAGTGAGCGTGGAAGGGAGGGAGGAAGTGTAGACGGAGGGAGGGAGCGTAGAGGGAGAGACAGAATGTGGAAGGAGGGAGAGAACGTCAAGGAAGGGAGAAAACGTCAAGGGAGGGAGATAGCGTCGAGATAGGGAGAGAGCGGGGAGGGAGGGAGAGAATGTGGAGGTAGGGAAAGAGCGGGCAGGGAGGAAGAGAACGTGAGGGTAGGGAGAATGCGTGGAGGGTAGGGGAGAGCGTGGATGGAAGGAGCGTGGGGGTGGGGAGGGAGCGTGGGGGTGGGGAGGGAGCGTGGGGGTATATATATATATACTGTATTCTTTTTAATATTAATGACAAAAAATATCAATTTAGCCAATTTTATTTCGTCATTCCAGTTATACATTCATGCCTTTTCACCAGATTAACAGGCATGAAGGAAGTTTTACCTGGGTACAGTTTTCCTTACCAGATCCCGCTGTAGATTTCTGACTACTGGTACAGGAATAACAGACACTTCCCAAGGTGTTCATGTATATATAACCTGTAATATGGAGTCACAACCTTCAGAACAATTTCGTGAAAATATAAACCAATTGTCTCTTGAATCATTCTTAGAAATAGATCTTGACTGAATTTCATTTTGTATATTTATTGTATATCTGGAGGATGCTGAGTTTGTATGAACTGAGGCGACACCAACACAGTTTTAAGACAGAGTTAAGAAGTTTCTGGACACAGATACACATCCACACGACAGACAAGTGTTAGTACAGTATTATTCTACACCAAAGGTCCGCAACCTTCCTATTTCCGGTTGCATGCGGCCAGAAAATTAAAATTTGCGGCCGTCATGACGGCATCCAAAATATGTGATGAGTGGCCGCCTAAGTTGATAAAGTAAGATGAGGTTGTTTGAACACTTGATGCAACCAAATGTGATACTCTTTGATACACTGAGAAACATTACACCTGGCAGCTGATAACACACACACACAAGTACACACTCAATGCTTGTAATGATAACAGCCCAAATTCACAGGGTTTTTTTTTCTGAGATTCAGAATAAGATAATTTTGCCCCCATTTGTTTCAAGTCCATGATTTTTTTTGACGATATATTGACGAGGCAGGTCTTGGTGATGCACAGTTGTAGATCCTGGACCTACAGAGTCATTAGTGGAATTTGGGGGAAAAAAAGTGCATCACATAACAGAGACACCAGTAGACTTCAGGTTGTTTCAATGTTGCCAGCAGACTTACGATAAGAACAAGTACACTACCGCTCACTAACACAAAGGAACTTGTGGGAGCAGCATCTACCAAATTTGAACCAGATTACACAAAGCTTCCCTACGAGTCTTAAGTAATCATTTTCTTTGTATTGTTGAAAGTGAAATATATTTAACTACGCTCAGTAATATACATTTTCACCCAATAGTTCACTTAAATTTGTCTTGTATACAGTACTTGTGTAAACATGTGGTTTAATTCCACACTTCTTATAATGCCCAGTTCCTGTTGGATTTTTTTCTTGTGAATTTAACACATATTGCTTAATGACACTGTGATGACTGCGGCCGGTGAGGTAACTACACATCCCAACTACTACCTTTATAACTACACTAAACCTCACAGCGTCATAACAAGCAGTAGAAGTTATCAAAATACTCTACTACAACACCCGCTCCTAAAACCAACCTAAGGGCAAGTCAGGGAAGGGTCAGGGCAGGGCAGGGCAGGGCAGGATCAGGTCAGGTCATGGCAGGGCAGGGCAGGGCAGGGGACAGGAGCAGGAGCAGGGCAGGAGCCAGGGCAAGAACCCCGGGGAGCAAGACAGGTCAGGTCAGGGAACAGGAGCAAGGGCAGGATCAGATCAGGGGAGCAGGGCAGGGTCCAGGGGGCAGGGAGCAGGGCAGAGGTCAGGAACAGGGTCAGGTCAGGGGGCAGGGCAGGACAGGGGTCAGGGGCAGGGGGCAGGGCAGGAGTAGGGCAGGAGCTGGGGGCAGGTCATGAGGAGCAGGGGAGCAGGGCAGGGCAGAGGTCCAGGTCAGGTCAGGGCAGGGCAGGATCAGATCAGAGACAGGGCAGGGGCAGGGCAGTGTCAGGTGGGGGCAGGGGCAAGAACCAGGGCCAGGGCAGGGTCAGGTCAGGGGGCAGGGCAGGGCAGAGACAGGGGGTCAGGGCAGAGCAGGGGCCAGGGCAGGGCAGGGCAGAATCAGATCGAGGCAGAGGTGGGGCAGAGACGGGAACCCAGAACAGGGGTGCCAGGGCAAGAGACAGAGCAGAGATCAGGGGCAGGAACAGGGGTAGGGCAGGGCAGGATCAGATCAGGGCAGGGCAGGGTCAGGGCAGGGCAGGGCAGGGTCAGGTCAGGGGCAGGGCAGGATCAGATCAGGGCAGGGCAGGGCAGGGTAGGGCAGGGCAGATACAGAAGCTCTACTGACAGGAAACACAACACTCAATATTGTCTTCACCAGTATACCTCAGCTCAAGACTCCAAGACACAGGTGTATATTACTGAATCAAGACTCAACGTACAGGTAGCAGAGGTGAGATAACCGAGACAAGTGTATGACAAGTGTGTGACAGGTGTGTGACAGGTGTGTAACGTTACTCGCAGCGATAAAATAAATAATGAATATCTACCTGACCACAATACGTTGACCACATTACACTGATCTCACCATGAAGATCACACCATGAAGATCACACCATGAAGACCACACCATGAAGATCACACCATGAAGCCCACACCATGAAGATCACACCATGAAGCCCTGTTCAACCATCTTCCCGTAGGCTTCCACCTCACCTGTATGAAGGGGGGGGGGGTTAGTTCCGCTCAGGTATGTGTGAAAAGTAAACAAAGAAATAATCGTGGCCAGAAAACAACAGTGATTTGAATTGAGGAAGTTGTGGTTGGGAGGTCACTGAGAGGAAGTGTCGTATTGCTCATCAGTCAGTTGTTTCTCGTTTGTGTTGTTGTGGTGGTTGTTGTTGTGGTGGTTGGGGTTGTTGTGGTGGTTGTGGTTGTTGTGGTGGTGGTGGTTGTGGTGGTGGTGATGGTGGTGGTGGTTGTTGTTGTGGTGGTGGTGGTTGTGGTTGTTGTGGTGGTGGTTGTTGTGGTGGTGGTGGTGGTGGTGGTGGTTATGGGATAATGTTGTAATCTGTCCATTAACCAGTTGTTTGTGTTGTTGTTGTGGTGGTTGTTGTTGCCTTGGTGGTTGTGGTTGTTGTGGTGGATTGTGGTTTGTACAATTGGTGGTGGTGGTGGTGGTGGGTGGTGATGGTGGTGGTTGTGGTTGGGTGGTGGTGGATTTGTGGTGGTGGTGGTTGTGGTTGTTGTTGTTGTTGTTGTTGTGGTGGTGGTTATGGGATAATGTTGTAATCTGTCCATTAACCAGTTGTTTGTGTTGTTGTTGTTGTTGTGGTGGTTGTTGTTGTGGTGGTTGTGGTTGTTGTGGTGGTGGTGGTTGTTGTTGTTGTTGTTGTTGTTGTTGTTGTTGTTGTTGTTGTTGTTGTGGTGGTGGTGGTGGTGGTGGTTATGGGATAATGTTGTAATCTGTCCATAAACCAGTTGTTTGTGTTGTTGTTGT
>NW_024727648.1:0-12067 GCF_018991925.1 Homarus americanus
GAAGAAGCCATCCAAAGAGAGGAAGAGCTGTGTCAAGATGTTTATCACTTCTTTGATAGTTCTTCTGATGAACAGGAAACAACATCAGATGATAGTTCCAAAGAGCCATCTGAACCTTTACCAAAGAAAATGAAATACAACACAAGAAATATTTCAAACATTGCTTTAGCTAGTATTCGCCACCATGCTGGACTTCGTGAGGCTGCAGAAATTGCAACTGCCGCTTGGATAGATGCAGGCCTCATCAGCCGAGAGGATGTATCTTTGGTGATAGATCATAATAAAATTAGAAGAGCACAAGAAAAAATAATGAAGGAAATATCTGATCAGCATGAAAAAGATTTAAGCGAGGGAGGGCTCTCCTGTCTTTTATTTGATGGAAGAATAGATGACACAAAAGTTTTGCTAGAAGTAGAGGGAGTGAACAGAAAGTTTCCAGGTCTCATCAAAGAAGAACACTACTCTGTCTGTTCTGAGCCTGGTGGTCAGTTTTTGTTTCACTTTGCTCCCGAAACTGAAGTAGAAGGGAAGAAACATGCAGAGGTCATTGCTGATCATATTTTATGTTGGGTTCAGGAGAGAGGACTTGGCAGTTCACTGCAGGCTGTTGGTGGAGATTCAACTGCAGTGAACACCGGATGGCAGGGGGGTGTAATGACGCATTTAGAGAAAAAACTAGGAAGAAGACTTGTTTTGATTGTATGTGATTTACATACAGGCGAGCTACCTCTTCGTCATCTCATCCAGGAACTTGATGGTCCTACAAAGAGCAACAACAAGTGGTCAGGTCCCCTTGGCATCATGCTGGATGAAGCAACACAACTAGAAATAAATACAACCTTTCCAAAGGTCGAAGTTGGCCCTCCCCTTCCGGCGTTGTCTGAAGGAGTCATCAAAGATCTCAGCACAGATCAATCCTATGCTTATCGTATTGCCCAAGCAATAAGATCAGGAGAAGTGCCTCAGTCATTGGCTCTCTTGGAGATTGGACCTATCAGTCACAGCCGTTGGTTAACTACAGCTCTTCGTTTCTGCAGGATTTGGATTTCCAAACACGAATTGAAGGGCAAAGTGCTGAAGAATTTGAGGTTAATTGTTGAATTTATTATTGGAGTTTATCTTCCCCAGTGGTTTAGTGTGAAACTTAATCCTATGTGGGTAGATGGGCCTAATCACCTTTTGTTTCAATTGCAGCTAGTAAGAACACAGAGGAAGGTAGTGAGGGACATCGTGTTACCTGTGGCAAGAAGGTCCGCTTGGTATGCTCGATCAGAAGCAGTTTTGCAAGCAATGCTTTGCAGTCAATGTACCAATCTCCGAACCGAGGCTGTAGAAGTCATTCTAAAGATTAGAGGAACGCTAATAGATGACGACCAGTTGGGAGACTGTTCGTTTCATTCAAGAAAAGTTCCCCCAATAAACGTCAATGCCACCAAATTGTCAGAATTGGTTGACTTGAGTTTGGAAATCTTAGAGCCACCATTGACAACAAGTCTAACTAGCCAAGAATTGAGAAACCTTAAAGAGACTCCAATGCAGGTGCCGAAGTGGCCTTCCCACACTCAAATTGTGGAGAGATGTGTGAAAATGGTCACAGAAGCAGCGGGCCATGTTTACAGCCACGAGAGGCGAGAAGGTTACATCAAAGCACAAATAGCAAACAGACTACTGATGACAAGAAACCAAAGCAAAGAGAGTATGAAGGCATTGGTTACTTTCAAATAGACTACGGATAATAAAATATAATAATTTGAAACTTGAAACAGTAACATGTGTGCAAACGCTGGTTATGTTATAAATTCACAAATATGTACATTTAAAAATCCATTTGATATAGGTAGGACTTATTATAAAAAAAAATTTATGCCAGAATATTGTTTTGCATGCTTAAAGACTACAATAAATTGCTACCAAATTACTCGATTTTCAATTTAGCCAGTTCACCCCCTAAATTATTTTATTATTGGTCTAGAGGAATTTGTATTTAAGCTCTACTGTCCACGAATGACTTTCACTAAACTGTCAAACTTAGATGGCATCTCTTCAAGAAAACGCAGGCAGAAGCTGGAGAACTACCAGCGACTGCATCAACTCTAAAGTATCATATATTGAGAGGAAGGTATCAAGCTCTTCTGTGGTCTTGTGATGCAGACAGTGAAATGCTTTCACAATTAGAGCATAGCTGGAAGATTGACAATGACTGTTTCATACTAGTAATATCAGACCAACCACCAGCTCCAGAAGCAATCACAGAACTTGTTAAATGTGGATGTGGCGTCAGGAAATGTGGATCATTGTCATGTTCATACAGAAAGAATCAGAAAGAATAGCATGACATGCACCGAGATGTGTAACTGTAAAGCAGATGATGAGAAATGCCTAAACAAGGTGAAGGAATCTGTTGTACACAGAAGACTCTGATGACGAGGACTGAAGCAATGTCGTAAATAATAATTTGTGACTTATATACACATGATGTATAACACTACAAACGTTTAATAAATATAAAACGGTGGTTCTAAGCTTTTCAGATAATGGTAATATGTATATGTTTAATTTCCAGTATTTGTCTTTAGCAAATAATTTTACTTACTGCAATCTCTTCTTTGTCAGAGACAGGATGGCATATATGAGCAGCCATGTTTGTAACACTTAAGATATTATAACAGCATTCATAATATATTATGTTAAATTGTAATCATATAATACTACATGTTCATAGGTTATTAGTCATGTCTTAAGTTACTTAGGACTTAATGGTAATACGTCTGTGGTTCATTACGCCGCTCTTTGATAAAACTTCTTTAATGGCATAAAACTTATAATAAACCATTCAGAAAAAATGACACCACAGTTCCTTAATATAATTTATAAGGATTATTATGATGTATGGTGTCAAAAATTAACATGAAATTTTTACGGGATTACTTAAGCTCCTACACTAAAACCTGCCGATCTAACCTAACCTTTTTACCCACCTCTACCTACTTACCTAACTTGACATAATCTCACCTAACCTGACATAATCTTACCTAACCTGACATAATCTAACCTAACCTGACGTAATCTAACCTAACCTGACATATTCTAACCTAACCTGACATAATCTAACCTAACCTGACATAATCTAACCTAACCTGACATAATCTAACCTAACCTGACATAATCGAACCTAACCTGACATAATCGAACCTAACCTCCCCGTCTGACATAAGCTAACCTAATCAAACCTAACTTTCCCACCTACCGACCGTAACCTATCTACTTATTACCTACCTAACCTAACTTAACCCAACCTGACGTAATCTAACCTAACCTATTGAAACTTAACTTAACCACCTACCTCATCTAACACCACTTTGTAATCTCTTTGCGCTACCACTCACAGGATGAGTATGGGGGGCACAATAAACTAGCCTCTAAGTGGCAAAATTAACAAAACTAACCTAACCTAACCCAACCTGACTTAACCTAACCTGATCTGATCTATCCAACTTAAACATCTTAGAATATATAATAAAGCCGCTAGGTTAATTTAGGCTAAATATGGTTGATTCATATTTCGTTTTGACAGAAATTCCCGGCAAAATAACGTATCTATATTGAGAACCACTGCCATGTTGGTTCCACGTTAACAAGACACGGATACACTACAGAATAACCCGCGTTCGTTTAACCTCACTTACTACAGTTTACTTTATAATCTTACTTCACAATCTTCACTACATCTCACTTCACAATCTTCACTACATCTCACTTCACAATCTTCACTATATCTCACTTCACAATCTTCACTACATCTCACTTCACAATCTTCACTACATCTCACTTCACAATCGTCACTACATCTCACTTCACAATCGTCACTACATCTCACTTCACAATCTTCACTACATCTCACTTCACAATCTTCACTACATCTCACTTCACAATCTTCACTAAATCTCACTTCACAATCTTCACTACATCTCACTTCACAATCTTCCTTTCTGTCTCACTTCACAATCTTCACCATCTCACTTCACCAATCTTCCTGCATCTCCCACAATCTTCACTACATCTCACTTCACAATCTTCACTACATCTCCTTCACAATCTTGCCATCTCACTTCAAAATCTTCACTACATCTCACTTCACAATCTTCACAACATCTCACTTCACAATCCTCACTACATCTCACTTCACAATCTTCACTACATCTCACTTCACAATCTTCACTACATCTCACTTCACAATCTTCACTACATCTCACTTCACAATCTTCACTACATCTCACTCCACAATCTTCACCACATCTCACTTCACAATCTTCACTACATCTCACTTCACAATCTTCACATCATCTCACTTCACAATCTTCACTACATCTCACTTTACAATCTTCACCACATCTCGCTTCACAATCTTCACTACATCTCACTTCACAATCTTCACTACATCTCACTTCACAATCTTCCCCACATCTCACTTCACAATCTTCACTACATCTCACTTCACAATCTTCACTACATCTCACTTCACAATCTTCCCTACATCTCACTTCACAATCCTCACCACATCTCACTTCACAATCTGCACTACATCTCACTTCACAATCTTCACTACACCTCACTTTACAATCTTCACTACCTCTCACTTCACAATCTTCACTAACACCATCCTTCATCACCACATATAACAACATCCATCATCACTACTTATAACACCATCCATCATCATCACTACATATAACACGATCCATCATCACTACATATAACACCATCCACCATCACTACATATAGAACCATCCATCACGACATATAACACCATCCAACATCACTACATATAACACCAACCATCATCACTACATATAATATCATCCATCATCACTACATATAACACGATCCATCATCACTACATATGACACCATCCAGTATCACTACATATAACACCACCCATCATCACTACATATAACACCATCCATCATCACTACATATAAAACCATCCTATCATCACTACATATAACATCATCCATCATCACTACATATAACACCATCCATCACTTCATATAGAACCATCCTATCATCACTACATATAATATCATCCATCATCAATACATATAACACAATCCAACATCACTGCATATAACACCACCCATCATCACTTCATATAACATCATCCATCATCACTACATATAACTCTATCCATCATCACTACATATAACACCATCCAGCATCACTACATATAACACCAACCATCATCACTACATATAACATCATGCATCATCACTACATATAACACAATCCATCATCACTACATATAAAACCATCCTATCATCACTAAATATAACATCATCCATCATCACTACATATAACACCATCCATCACTACATATAGAACCATCCTATCATCTCTACATATAATATCATCCATCATCACTACATATAACACCATCCAACATCACTACATATAACACCACCCATCATCACTACATATAACATCATCCATCATCACTACATATAACTCTATCCATCATCACTACATATAACACCATCCAGCATCACTACATATAACACCAACCATCATCACTACATATATCATCATGCATCATCACTACATATAACACCATCCAGCATCACTACATATAACACCAACCATCATCACTACATATATCATCATGCATCATCACTATATATAACACCATCCATCATCACTACATATATTACCCTCCTATCATCACTACATATAACACCATCCATCATTACTACATATAACGCCATCCTTCATCACTACATATAACACCATCCATCATCTCTACATATTATAGCACCATCCATCATCTCTACAAACACCAGTCCTCAACACTATTGTGATAAACAGAGCTTCATTTTGTTGTCAATTTCTTTAAATTCCAACCTTATTAAACCGTAATTCTTTCTGTATGGTCAAATTTTGATTTGACCTCAGTGAGAGAGCTGTTAGTGTCAGTAAATCACAATGGTGTTCCGACGCACTGTAACAAAAGTTTCAAAGGTTGAGGTGAAGCCTTCCCAGGTGAAGGAGAAGGGCCCCCGATCTAACAAACTGCAGACCACAAAGCACACTAAACCTCAAAACAACAAGAAGAAGAAGGAAACTACCACTTTCTGCCATGTACAAAAGGACCAGTACCTGCCATGGGGAGACTACATCTTCACCGGGAAAAAGACAAAGAACAACAAGAAGCGTTGACCCATCCATTCTGATATTTAAAAATAATAAAAAACATATTAATTGATTTTGTTTGTATTATTTATGCTTTTATTATTTTCAACTGTAAACGTGCTGTTTTGGGAATATACTTTGAGTTACATAATATTTAGGTACAGCAGTTTATTTCACTGTATCTCCTTGTGTGAGTGTGTGGGTAGTGTGTGGATAGTGTGTGGGTACTATGGGTGTGTGGGCATTATGGAGAACTAGTCATGGCTAACTGTGACCCTATATACGGGTTACATCGGCCTCAACGCCCTTGTCTCAGCGCTATCTCATATATCCAAATTTCACATATTTGAAAGTATTAGATAACCAAAATATCTGGAAAATATTTAGTTAAAAATACAAATAATAAAACAAATCGAAAACAGAAAGAAAAAACAATACCCGTGAAAGTGGAAATAAGGAGGAGGCAGAGCAGACGATACACAGGAAGGCAGTAATCATCATCCCCGTGTGAACCAGCCAGAGAAGAACTCCTTCGCCTCACCGTCCACCCATATACGATCAGCTGAGTGAAGTTGCCTCGTGTTGCAGTAAACTTTATCTGTAAAAGGACAATTTACTTTTACTTTTATTGTTTATCTTACTGTTTATAACTGTTTATTTTCTCTTACATAATGTACACTAAGTATGGGAGTGTACAGTAAGTTATACCGGATGGCAACAAATTCACATTCGTCTTGCAAATATTAAAACATTACCCTAACAACAGTATTGTATAACAACACGAGCTAAAGTGATGTGTAAAAAGGTCGGTTGCAAAAAGAAATATTATTCTTTTAAGTCTTTTTCAGTTTGTTCAGTGTTAACAACATTATAGGTCATATTTCATGCAGTATGCATATACAATGTTTGCTGAAGGTTTAATACCTTTCTGTTTACTGATGATGTAAAACCCTCGTTAAAATACTTTAGAGTCGTTTACAAAATATTTGGTGCGTTTTCCGGAGCATTGTATGTTTTTACAGCATGCGAGGCGGCAGGTATGTGGAGTTTTAAGAGCACTTCACGCTATAGCTCAGTTGGCCACGGATTAGCGAATTACGAACTGAAAATGTTTGGATCGTCATCTGTTTCGTGTAAGCTGTGTCGGACATTTTGTGCTACATTAAAGTCCAGCGATCTGTGGCAGCTGTCGGGCTCCTGCCTGACCACCCTTTGCCTAAGAAGAGCGATTGTCTGAAGGTGTTCGAGTAGTTACTCAATTGTGAAAAAGTGATAGTGAGTCCCATAGGCATGGCTGCCAGTTAGGGACAGTGTGGATACGGCACACTACATAGCATGTCTTCGGAAAGTAAAGGAGGCCGTGTAGCCAAGACTGCACTCAACCGCCTTCACTTCCCCAATTACAGCTAGGTGGACTGAGAGCGCCTCGGGATTATCATATCTATAATGCCAGACGGTAACACCATCCCCTTGACACCTCGGAGACTATACAGTACTGTGTTCGGGGCGTGTTTGTGGGTCTCTACTGCCGCCTCCCTATCGTTGAGTTGCTCCCCACTTACCGTAACCAGTCGAGGTCACTGTGGGAGGCCATGTACGGTACAGTACAGTACAGAGTCACGCCCCCCTCAACAACGTCAGCACCTCGCCTGCTGAATACAGTATTTGCAAATGTGACCATAAACCCCAACAATTGTAGCAAGTTACAAGTCCCGGGATTAGCCCCTGGTATTAACACAGTGACAAGCGTCCCATTCCTGGTAAGTAGCAGGTGGCCGGAGGTAGTGCAATCCTCTCCCAGACTACACGGAGATGAGAGAGAGCTGGCTGACCATCATGGTAAGGACGCGTCACTATTTGGACCCCAGGGAGGCCATTATCGTAAGTTAAGTGAAAGGCATTTGGAATACTGGACGACTAGACGCTATATGAATTTCTTTACCCTAGTTTTCCCACTGATAATAATGAGTACAAGGGAGGTAGTCTCATCGGCGTTCATCAACACCATAGCCGTCTCAGTTACCTATTGCTCGTACAAGGTTTTTGAATGAAATAGTTTTACTAATATCAGGAACTTTCAAACTACTACTGGAAATAATATATATATATATATATATATATATATATATATATATATATATATATATATATATATATATATATATATATATATATATATATATAAATAAATCACTGTAGAGTGCGCGTGAGTCATTATATGCTGATAACCACAAAGGAAAAGCTTTAAAGAGATTCCCAAGCGCACCGTGTAATTCACATCTTCAGGGGTGAAATTACAGACTGTCAGGAATTAAAATCAATAAACCTTAGTGATGGTCAGTTCAAAACTGATAATATATTACATAAATTTATTTGTCAGTGGCACAAGGTTAAAAATGCTTTGAAAACCTTTGATCTAGATGTATGATAGTTATTTAGTGGGTCCCTTATTTTTTACCTGACCTGACTAGTCACGTCACCCCCCTTCTCCTAAGCTCCTCTACGTGTCTGTTGGTGTGGGGATTAGTGGATGACATCATTATGATCTGACCTCATGTTTTTAAGGTCACCCTGTATATTTAAGCCTCTCTCTGTCCATGTAATCAGTTGCCTCTAGAGATGTCTTGAATAAAATGAAAGCTAAAGTGCTCCATTGTTTCATTTTCATGTGAATTTTATCCAAGATATATATATATATATATATATATATATATATATATATATATATATATATATATATATATATATATATATATATATATATATATATATATATATATATATATATATATATATAAAAAGAAAATAAAGTCTGTAATAGGCCGATTTGGCCTGTGCTGGCAGCTCCTGTCGGGAAGTTACTACAACTCTCTATCATCCATGAATCTATCTAGCACTCATGAAACTTTCCAGAGTTCGCACTTACTACAAAGTTGCTAAGCTTGTTCCACTCGTCCACCACCCTATTTGTGAACCAGTTCCTTCCTATCTCCCTCCTAAAACTAAACTTATCTAACTTGAATCCGTTGCTCCGAGTCCTATCCTGCTCGGATATTATAAGAACTTTATCTATATCCCCTTTATGTATATCTTCGCTAGTTTATACAATGGTGAACTATGTTAATATGCCCTTCATTGTGAACCAATAAGCCTTATTAAATTTAATTAATTTCAAAGTAATTATTGTAGGTGTTACATTCAATGTCACCCGGTGGTGGTGATGTGTGGCCGTAGTGTTGTTATGATCAATACTTTGGGGAGAATGACAGACTTCGTCACACACACTACGTGTAAACTACTTGTGAATCTGTGTTATGAATCTGTCCTCTAAAACCTGGTATTGATCACGGCTATTGACTTCATCCTTGTTTCACTTTAATTGTTTTGGTTCAGACAATAAATCCATTAAGAGCGGCTGTTGGTTTCATTAATTAGAGAAGGTCAGGTTATCTCACCTGGCGGGGAATTCCTTCATCTGTTCTCTATAAATTGATGAAAGTCATTTATCACTCCTAATTTCCCCAGAGACCAACAACCTGCAGAAAAGGAATATAATTATAGCTTTTGTTTTTTATATTTTTCACCCGTGAGAATTAGTGCTACTGACCTGGTAATACCCTGAGGCTGAATCACGATACGAAGTCTTTAGTTAAGAGGTGAAAGAAGATTATTAGGAGTTGAAGGAAAAGTGGTGAAACTGAAATACAGTAGGAGTAGAAAGAATCTGGGCTCAACCAGATCGCTTCATCTTTCTTATTGGTGTTTTGTCTTTGTTCTGCTCCCTTGGGTCGTCAGACCTTTGTATTAATATTGGTTTATTTATATAATGCTGCTGCTTATTATTATTTTTGTTATTGTTGGAGTTAGTGAGCCCGCCCAGGTCCTTGTGTAACTGGGAGGGTAGTCACATTTTTTTTTTTTTGAGGTGTTAGTTAAGTGTTAGTTGTGTTAGTCTAAAGGTACACTGTATGGAGAGGCCTGCCAGGTTCTTAGTGGAGCTGGTTGGTCACTCTCATCTTTATTCCTCTAGTAATGTTTTATGTAAAATGTGTATGTTGAGGCAGGAGGTGGTTCAATTACTTCTTCCTGGCTGATATAGCTGGGAGGGTAATCACATTATTATTATTAATATTATTAATATTTTTTTTTTTTTTATTTATTTTTTATTTATTTTTTTTTGAGTTAGTGAGCCCGCCCAGGTCCTTGTGTAGCTGGGAGGGTAGTCACATTTTTATTTATTTATTTTTTTTTTTTTACTAAGATGTTAGTTCAATGTTAAATGTTAAATGTTAAATGTTAAATATTAGTTATGTTAGTCTAAAGGTACGCTGTATGGAGAGGCCTGCCAGGTTCTTGTGGAGCTGGTAGGTCACTCTCATCTTTTATTCTCTCTATTAATGTTTTATATGTATATTGGGGCAGGAGATGGTTCAATTACTTTCTTCCTGGCTGATTTAAACCAACTGTGTTCTTGGAATTCTTCGTTGTCTATATTATTTATCCAGTTTTGATATGTTTCTGTGTTAAGTTCAGTCACTTTTTTCCAAATATTTGCAGCTTTGTTGTGTATTTCTACATTGATTGTTAAGAGGTTTACTCTCGTGTAGCTGTTCATTATTGATGTGGTCTGTATATTTTATGTTATATATAAATCTGAGGGCTATATTTTGTACTGTTTGTAACCTTTTAATGCTCGTTTTACTAAGGGTGTTCAATGGGATGGGTGGGTAGTCCATAATTGATTTGACAAGGGCTATATATATCTTTCTCTTGTTATTAATGCTAAGGTTCTTAAAGCGTTTTATTTTTTATAATCTTATTCTTGCCTGTCATTCTTTATCTTTTAAGTATGTTATATATCCTCTTTTTGTTAGTTTTAATCCAAGCATCCTGCCTTCAGTGTCGTATGGGTATAGTTCCTGGTCGACTATTACTGGACTTGTTTAATCTTGGCTATTGGTATTCTCTTGAATTTGTTCTTATTTGTCCTGATTTTCCATTTTTTCTCAAAATCATTTATGTTTTTTATCGCTCTTCCCGTGTAGAGTGCCATAAATTGGGTTGATTTTCCTGGGTATGATACTATTTGAGTAATATCATCAGCAAACATTACATATTCGCTAAAGGGGGTAGGTTGAGGTGTGTCTGAAGTATAAATTGTATATAGTGTTGGAGAAAGGCATCCTCCTTGAGGTACTCCACTCTCAAGATTAAACATAGTTCCCATAAAGTTTCCAATTTGAATTTGTGCTCTCCTATCATCTAAATAGTTACACAATATTCTTAGCAAGTATTCGTTAAGTCCCAGTTTTAATATTTTATATTTCAAGCCTAAATGCCAAACTTTATCAAAAGCCTTAGAAACATCCCTTAAAATTATATTGATCTGGTTACCCTTGCTTTTTTCTATTGTAATTATTTCCGTTATTGTAGCTATTGCAGTTAGGGTATTTCTATTGGGCATAAATCCATGTTGTCTGTTGTTAGTTTTCCCATGTTGTGTTAAAAAGGCTATAAGTCTTGAATTTAATATTTTTCCAATAGTTTCCCGGTAATTTCTAATAAAGATATTGGCCTGTAGTTTAATATTTCCTTATTGTCCTTACCCTCCTTAGGAATAAATATCATTTTAGCATATTTTAGTTTGTCTGGAAAGTAACCAGTTATTAAGCATGCGTTATAAATGTTTAATAGTGTATTTAAAATGTTTTCAGGTAGATTCATGATCATATTTCGTGTAATACCTGTGAGCCCAGGGACTTTTTCCTTAAATTTCCTCAGACAGTGCATCATTTCTCCCATGATTATTATTTGATTATTAGGTAATAAGTTATAGTCTATATATTGCCTTGGGGTGATTCTATGTATTTGTCTTCCCATTTCT
>NW_024727649.1:0-12439 GCF_018991925.1 Homarus americanus
CTGCTGCTGTACTACTGGCGAAACCGTGGTAACGACGTCGCGCCGAAAATAATAATGTTCAATTAAGAACTGGACACAGCTTCAATGCGAAAATTCATAGATCGCTCACCGAATATCAGCCCATGAGACTATTTTCTCTCTCTCTCTCTTCTTCTTCTGCTGCTGCTGCTGCTCCAGCCATTGCAGGGCAGGGAAGGGAAAGCGACGGCAACTTTGGTTGTTGTTTTTGAATGCCGCTTTGCTTGCAGAGGCGCCGGCGCTCCGCTGGGGGCGGAAGATATTCCACACCGAATAGGTGTGTGAAGGCACCCTCTCCCTTAATATAGTGAAATAGTGCAATCCAGCATACAAGAGCGGACGATAGGACAGTCACCGTCCGCACCTCGAGTGGAAGTTGTTTGATCGTTTGTTAGGCAAGGTTAAAACCCGACTGTTCGCGAACAGCCGAATAACCCGGTTCCGGACTTACAATAGACGCAACATCATGATGCTGCTGCTGTCGCGGAAACCGTGGTGGCGACGTGTGCGCCGAGAGAGTAATAATGTTCAATTGGGAGACAGACCTGGCTAGTGAAATTCATAGATCGCGCTCCACTGCCATTCCTCTGACCCCATGAGACTATTTTTCTCTCTCTCTTCTGCTGCTGCTGCTCCAGCCATTGCAGGGCAGGGAAGGAAAGCGACGGCAACTTTGGTTGTTGTTTTTGAATGCCGCTTTGCCAGGCGCGCGCCCGCTGGGGGGAAGATATTCCACACCGAATAGGTGTGTGAAGGCACCCTCTCCCTTAATATAGTGAAATAGTGCAATCCAGCATACAAGAGCGGACGATAGGACAGTCACCGTACCGCACCTCGAGTGGAAGTTGTTTGATCGTTTGTTAGGCAAGGTTAAAACCCGACTGTTCGCGAACAGCCGAATAACCCGGTTCCGGACTTACAATAGACGCAACATCATGATGCTGCTGCTGTCGCGGAAACCGTGGTGGCGACGTGTGCGCCGAGAGAGTAATAATGTTCAATTGGGAGACAGACCTGGCTAGTGAAATTCATAGATCGCGCTCCACTGGCCATTCCTCTGACCCCATGAGACTATTTTCTCTCTCGCTTCTTCTGCTGCTGCTCCAGCCATTGCAGGGCAGGGAAGGGAAAGCGACGGCAATTTTGGTTGTTGTTTTTGAATGCCGCGCTTTGCTTCGCAGAGGCGCCGAAGCGCTCCGCTGGGGGGCGGAAGATATTTCACACCAAATATGTGTGCGAAGGCACCCTCTCCCCTTAATATAGTGAAATAGTGCAATCGAACATATAAGGGCGGACGTTTTCATCACCGTCTCCCACTCGGTGTGTGTGCAGATTCTCGGATCATTTTGTAAAGTATGCTCGACCCCCGATTGACTTTGGCGGTCTCCCATTCGGGTGTGCAAGTTTCTGTAGTATGCTATTAAATCGACCCCCGATTGACTTTGACTGTCTCCCATTCGGGTGTGCAAGTTTCTGTAGTATGCTATCAAATCGACCCCCGATTGACTTTGACGGTCTCCCATTCGGGTGTGCAAGTTTCTGTAGTATGCTATTAAATCGACCCCCGATTGACTTTGACGGTCTCCCATTCGGGTGTGCAAGTTTCTGTAGTATGCTATTAAATCGACCCCCGATTGACTTTCACTGTCTCCCATTCGGGTGTGCAAGTTTCTGTAGTATGCTATTAAATCGACCCCCGATTGACTTTCACTGTCTCCCATTCGGGTGTGCAAGTTTCTGTAGTATGCTATCAAATCGACCCCCGATTGACTTTGACGGTCTCCCATTCGGGTGTGCAAGTTTCTGTAGTATGCTATCAAATCGACCCCCGATTGACTTTGACGGTCTCCCATTCGGGTGTGCAAGTTTCTGGAGTATGCTATTAAATCGACCCCCGATTGACTTTGACTGTCTCCCATTCGGGTGTGCAAGTTCTCTGTAGTATGCTATCAAATCGACCCCCGATTGACTTTGACGGTCTCCCATTCGGGTGTGCAAGTTCTCTGTAGTATGCTATCAAATCGACCCCCGATTCACTTTGACGGTCTCCCATGCGGGTGTGGAACTTCTCTGGTATGTTGTATAATATGACCGAGGTGGCCCTACCCCTTACTATAGTGAAATAGTGCCATCCAGTGTACAAGGACGGACGCTTTCATCACCGTCTCCCACTCGGTGTGTGCACATTCTCGGATCATTTTGTATAGTATGCTATTAAATCGACCCTCGATTGACTCTGACGGTCTCCCATTCGGGTGTGCAAGTTTCTGTAGTATGCTATTAAATCGACCCCCGATTGACTTTGACTGGCTCCCATTCGGGTGTGCAAGTTTCTGTAGTATGCTATCAAATCGACCCCCGATTGACTTTGACGGTCTCCCCGTCGGTTGTGCAAGTTTCTGTAGTATGCTATCAAATCGACCCCCGATTGACTTTGACGGTCTCCCATTCGGGTGTGCAAGTTTCTGTAGTATGCTATTAAATCGACCCCCGATTGACTTTGACGGTCTCCCATTCGGGTGTGCAAGTTTCTGTAGTATGCTATTAAATCGACCCCCGATTGACTTTGACTGTCTCCCATTCGGGTGTGCAAGTTTCTGTAGTATGCTATCAAATCGACCCCCGAGTGACTTTGACGGTCTCCCATTCGGGTGTGCAAGTTTCTGTAGTATGCTATTAAATCGACCCCCGATTGACTTTGACGGTCTCCCATTCGGGTGTGCAAGTTTCTGTAGTATGCTATTAAATCGACCCCCGATTGACTTTGACTGTCTCCCATTCGGGTGTGCAAGTTTCTGTAGTATGCTATCAAATCGACCCCCGATTGACTTTGACGGTCTCCCATTCGGGTGTGCAAGTTTCTGTAGTATGCTATTAAATCGACCCCCGATTGACTTTGACGGTCTCCCATTCGGGTGTGCAAGTTTCTGTAGTATGCTATTAAATCGACCCCCGATTGACTTTGACTGTCTCCCATTCGGGTGTGCAAGTTTCTGTAGTATGCTATTAAATCGACCCCCGATTGACTTTCACTGTCTCCCATTCGGGTGTGCAAGTTTCTGTAGTATGCTATCAAATCGACCCCCGATTGACTTTGACGGTCTCCCATTCGGGTGTGCAAGTTTCTGTAGTATGCTATTAAATCGACCCCCGATTGACTTTGACGGTCTCCCATTCGGGTGTGCAAGTTTCTGTGGTATGCTATCAAATCGATCCCCGATTGACTTTGACGGTCTCCCATTCGGGTGTGCAAGTTTCTGTAGTATGCTATTAAATCGACCCCCGATTGACTTTGACGGTCTCCCATTCGGGTGTGCAAGTTTCTGTAGTATGCTATTAAATCGACCCCCGATTGACTTTGACTGTCTCCCATTCGGGTGTGCAACTTTCTGTAGTATGCTATTAAATCGACTCCCGATTGACTTTGACGGTCTCCCATTCGGGTGTGCAAGTTTCTGTAGTATGCTATCATCTGGTGTTGCTTTGGCGGTGTCCCATTAGGTGTGCAGGTTTCTGTGGTATCTTTAATGCCCCGGTGGAATTTGGGTCTCCATTGGTGTGCAAGTTTGTGGTATGCTGTCAAATCGGTCGTTGGCGTGATCTCCTTGGTGTGCAGGGTTTCTGTGTTGTGTTCGTCTTTGATTATTGGGTTCCATTGGTGTGCGAGTTCTGTTGTGTGCTTTGTCGACCCCGGTTGGCTTTGTGATTCCGTTCGGGTGTGCAAGTTTCTGTAGTATGCTATTAAATCGACCCCGATTGACTTTGACGGTCTCCCATTCGGTGTGCAAGTTTCTGTAATCAAATCGACCCCGATTGACTTTGACGGTCTCCCATTCGGGTGTGTTTCTGTAGTATGCTATCAAATCGACCCCGATTGACTTTTGACGGTCTCCCATGCAAGTTTCTGTAGTATGCTATTAAATCGACCCCGATTGACTTTGACGGTCTCCCATTCGGGTGCAAGTTCTCTTGGTGCATTTGAAGTATGAGTTGAGTTTAATGAAGTTGATTTCGTCATAGGCACGGTGCTGTGCTGTGCTGTGCCATCGACAACACCAATAAGGAAGGGCATCTATTTTTACTTAGGCTAGCATACCTAAGTTAAAGCAAACTCCCTTGCCAATACAAGAAGGAAGAGGATTTCTTATAGTCTAATAAACAATTCATCATGACCAAATACAGTATCTAACACAGGGGTCCGGGGCGCAGCCCCTTATAACAACCATTTGATTGCATTATCTCTGAGAATAGTTAGCAATTATCCATTTGATTGCATTATCCCAGGTTAAGGGGGTTGTGTGTGGTTCCATATCACCAGATTTATTAAAAACTCTACGTCAGGCTAAACAGTTTAGGCTAGATAGTACGATACGATACGAAGTCATTAGTTAAGAGGTGAAAGAAGATTATTAGGAATTGAAGAAAAGGTGGTGAAACTGAAATACAGTAGGAGTAGAAAGAATCTGGGCTCAACCAGATCGCTTCATCTTTCTTATTGGTGTTTTGTCTTTGTTCTGCTCCTTGGGTCGTCAGACCTTTGTATTAATATTGGTTTATTTATATAATGCTGCTTATTATTATTATTTTTGTTATTGTTGGAGTTAGTGAGGCCCAGGTCCTTGTGTAACTGGGAGGGTAGTCACATTTTTGGTGTTAGTTAAGTGTTAGTTGTGTTAGTCTAAAGGTACACTGTATGCCAGGTTCTTAGTGGAGCTGGTTGGTCACTCTCATCTTTATTCCTCTAGTAATGTTTTATGTAGAAATGTGTATATTGAGGCAGGAGGTGGTTCAATTACTTCTTCCTGTCTATATTATTTTTCCAGTTTTGATATGTTTCTGTGTTAAGTTCAGTCACTTTTTCCAAATATTTACAGCTTTGTTGTGTATATCTACATTGATTGCTAAGAGGTTTGCTCTCTTGTAGCTGTTCATTATTGATGTGGTCTGTATATTTTATGTTATATATAAATCTGAGGGCTATATTTTGTACTGTTTGTAACCTTTTAATGCACGTTTTACTAAGGGTGTTCAATGGGATGGGTGGGTAGTCCATAATTGATTTGACAAGGGCAATATAAATCTTTCTTTTGTTATTAATGCTAAGGTTCTTAAAGCGTTTTATTTTTGATAATCTTATTCTTGCCTGTCGTTCTTTATCTTTTAAGTATGTTATATATCCTCTTTTTGTTAGTTTTAATCCAAGCATCCTACCTTCAGTGTCGTATGGGTATAGTTCCTGGTCGACTATTACTGGACTTGTTTTAATTGGCTATTGGTATTATCTTGAATTTGTTCTTATTTGTCCTGATTTTCCATTTTTCTCAAAATCATTTATGTTTTTATCGCTCTTACCGTGTAGAGTGCCATAAATTGAGTTGATTTTCCTGGGTATGATACTATTTTGAGTAATATCATCAGCAAACATTACATATTCACTAAAGGGGGTAGGTTGAGGTGTGTCTGAAGTATAAATTGTATATAGTGTTGGAGAAAGGCATCCTCCTTGAGGTACTCCACTCTCAAGATTAAACATAGTTCCTAAAAAGTTTCCAATTTGAATTTATGCTCTCCTATCATCTAAATAGTTACACAATATTCTTAGCATGTATTCGTTAAGTCCCAGTTTTAATATTTTATATTTCAAGCCTAAATGCCCAACTTTATCAAAAGCCTTAGAAACATCCCTTAAAATTATATTGATCTGGTTACCCTTGCTTTTTTCTATTGCAATTATTTCCGTTATTATAGCTATTGCAGTTAGGGTATTTCTATTGGGCATAAATCCATGTTGTCTGTTGTTAGTTTTCCCATGTTGTGTTAAAAGGCTATAAGTCTTGAATTTAATATTTTTTCAACCAGTTTCCCGGTAATTTCTAGTAATAAAGATGATGGCCTGTAGTTTAATATTTCCTTATTGTCCTTACCCTCTTTAGGAATAAATATCATTTTAGCATATTTGGTTTGTCTGGAAGTAACCAGTTATTAAGCATGCGTTATAAATGTTTAATAGTGTATTTAAAATGTTTTCAAGGTAGATTCATGATCATATTTCGTGTAATACCTGTGAGCCCAGGGGCTTTTTCCTTAAATTTTCCTCAGACAGTGCATCATTTCTACTCCCATGGTTATTATTTGAGTTATTAGGTAATAAGTTATAGTCTATATATTGCCTTGGGTGATTCTATGTATTTGTCTTCCCATTTCTTCTTCTATCCTTTCTTCGTGTTCACTATCAAAATCTTCATTTTCCTCATCTGATATTTTAAAAACTTTTACCCATTCCCTTTTGAATGCTGACTCTTGTTCATTTTCCTCGTACAGTTTTGTTCCATTTTGGTCTTTAATGTATGGTGTTTTTTGCTTGTTGTGCCCCATCATCTTGTTTATGGAAGTCCAAAATGTTTTTGTGTCTTTAGTCATGTCAGCCGCCATTATAATATCATTCCATTTTTTTATTGTTTGCTTCCTTACATGCGTCTCTTAATTTTATCTGTAGTGCTATCTGTGTCGTATATAGTGTTACGAACCCTCCACCCAGCACTACGAAGCACGCCATCTATTGTCCTGATCTACCTACCCAGCACCACGAGCAACGCCATCTAGGGACGAGACACGAGTATGACTCGTCTTAGTTACCACTCCGAGGTTTCCCTTCTCCTATCCTGGTTGTTGCGTCACCTCCAATTCGAGAGAGCACTTGGCTCTGGGAAGTGACCACAGGATCATCTATCCTCTAAACCTACGTACGTGCAGTGACTACCTACCGTCTTCTACAATACTCAGCCTTACTCGTCAGCCATCTCAGCTCCTCACTTAAGTACTAGTATCTCTTGTATTAATTTCCCCACGTCCACTTGCTTCGAGATTGTTTTATGTTTATTAATATGTATATACTGTTAATGTTTAGGTTAAGTTTGGTTAAGGGTAATTTATAAGCTGAATATTTTGTTAAGGGATTTATGGTACTCTATTATATACAACGAAAACTCGCATCCTTTGTCTACCCTTTTATAGTCCGATTGTCTTTGTTTTTATTGTTGTTACCTGTTGGGATCTGGGTAGACGTATAACTATATTCTAAATCCCCAACTCGTAACAAATGGCGACCGTGACAGGACACGACCTTAAGTACCATATTCCTTCCTCCCTTGTTACTCAGTGTTAATTATTCCTCCCAGTCACTTCTGTTCACAATTGCTTTACGGTGGTTTAAAGTTTCCTTCATATGTGTTTGCATATATTGGTATTATCGTACAGTAAGAGTGACAGACGTAGGATATTAGGTTCCAAGTGTCATAAGGCTTACCTGTTATTACACGTGGCAGTTGTGTAGTAAGTCTTATCGAGTGTAGGGAAGAATCCGGATCTGTTTAATGCCGTACCCTCACTCCAGAGTAGGCTGTTCCATAGTCACTAGTTTACGGTGAAGTGATATCTTGGGACGCCCGCTCTACCAGGACCCCATAATTATAAAGCCTCAATTATTGTTCTTCTCATTATCTCATTCAGGGTCAATCATACCATTTATCAGGGTTGTTAATCCGGATCTTTATATTAATGCCGTAATACGCCCTACCTCTTTCAAGTCTCTTATCCTTATCTAAGGATCTTCTCAGAAGAACAATAATCATAAGTGTAATTTCCTAGGTATAACTTGGTTAGTTTTCGGACTTTCTGGTTATCCACTGCCGTGATATTTTCTAGGGTTATCCACTTATCTTATCTTTGGACCATTAGTTAATTTATCCTATTTTTCTTAACAATGGCCACCTCAGGTTTTGATCTCCATTTTATTGAAAATCCTTCCGTAGCTAAATTACGTGTTAATATCCTGAAGAAAGAATGGAAAGAAATAGCCAACTATTATAATATCCCATTTTCACAGCAACTGACTAAGGAAATGTTAAAAATCATGTGATTGAAGTGCTGGTTCAACATGAAGTTTTAAAAGAATCCGCTGTTTGACAGATTAACGCCCATGTCCAAGAAACTTCAACCACTATCCACCCACCCTCCTCACTCAGAAGTTGCTTCAGGTCTGGCTAGCCCTCAACAAGAAACACAACGAATAGACGCCTTAGAACTGGAACGAGCTAGGTTCGAGTTCCAAATCAAAATGAAAGAACTCGAGTTGGAGCAGGAGTCGGAACAGGCCAAGTTGGAGCACAAGTTGGAGCATGAGGGAAGGTCGGAACAGGCCAAGTTGGAGCATGAGGAAATGATGGAACGGGCCAAGTTGGAGCAGGAGGTTAGACTGAAAGAACTACAGGTAAGAGAGATAGAAGTCGCCTTAACATCGGAGTTTAGATCAAAGTGGCGTTGAAAACTAGCTGCGCAGCCTGCTATTCTGTTCGTTTGATGAATCCGATATGGACGGGTCATTTAGGACTTTGAAAAAATACGGGAAGAATAGATGGCCAGAGACCGATGGTGTCGGTGGTTCTTAATTATATGGTAGGCTCGTAGGTTTATAACTGTTTAGACAAATGTGACTATGATAACGTAAGAATATCCTCTCTCTCATGCTATCATGGATCAGATGGAGCAGAAGTTTGTAAACTAACAAACCATTTCCTTTGTTGGGTTTGTCAAAGCAAATTTTAAAGTGGTTAAGGGCTGAGACCTCATTTCAGGATTTGTTAAATTTAGTAGTCCTGGAGGGTGGAAAACGAGATGCCATTCATCTTGAAGCATGTGGAGGGTGTGGAGGATTAATTTAGGCGTGCTGTGAGCTGTGCTGCCATTCTTGCTGGTAGTCACTGGGCATTGAGAATGGTAGTTCCCGACATGTTAGGTCCTCCTCTGATGTCTTGTAGGAACATGGTGGTAGGTCGAAAGGTCCACACCTACTCTGATGCAACGTAAGCTTACTTGTTCTTACTGTAAACAGCAGCCCTTGATCCAGGGTGTAAACCCAAAGTGTCAGATTGCTAAGTATTTCCTGGATCCAGAGTCAAACCAATAGCAAATACCAATGTGGAAAGAGCCCCATCAGGATCTCTTCTCTTCATTGCCTGAGAAAGAATTTCAATCATGAAGTCTCGTTCTTTCCTATTCATGCTACGTGATCGGGCAACAATCTATCCTCCTGTTTAACATCATTCCCGATATTCTACCGCATTTACTAATGAGAGTATTCTTGATCTCTCATCCATTCTTCCTATCATTTGGCTAAAGTGCCTCCAATGTCCTTGATTGCTTAAAGTGATAGCCATAAGGAAGAATTGGTTCTGTGTGCGGCATTCTTTATTATTAGGTAATGACTTGGTAGGAAGTCTGTGGTTCTAACATAAGACGGTCGTGACTCTCATACCTGTCATCCACCACTGACCTTAAAACGCTATCATCTTGTCTTCCTTCTTGTGCTGTCACGGTCTTTTGCGAAATGGGCCTCTTCGTCTAAAACCACCTCTAATATTTTTACCAGATCTGGACAGCAAGACAATTAATGAGATGGGCTCGTTAAGGCAACAATCTGATCCTTTTGACTAAACTTCCATGTTGTTGCAGCGAAGAGGGTAAGGTTACTTTTCCGTGTTTTATTATCATGAGGGTTTTGGTTGAGAGCCTACCTAGGCTCTTGACATCTAGACACGTGATCCTGAAATACATCAAGTGGTAATCCCTCAGTCAGATGGCATTGACTTGATGGTAATTACAGGCATTTTGAATCTAGAAAACATATAAAAGCTCATCCTTTCTTATTGGCCTGTAGACTTGGGAAGGATGTGTCAAAATACCTATCTTGTATTCAAATTAAAATAATCTGTGCTCATTTTTTCCCAGTATTTTGCCATTTGAAAAGATTGTGTTGTGGATTGTGTGGGCATTACAAGACTAAGAAATCAATTCCTGCTCACGATTATTGAATCCAGTACACGTTATCCTGAATACTTTCCTTAGCATCACTTAAAAGTACGTAATCAAACATCTTTTTTCCTTCAGTGACATTCTAAAGATCAATCCAGTCAGGCACCAATTTTGAGCAATCTTTTCATGGGTGATGAAAGACCTCAGTGTTGACCATTTGTACATCAATGCTCAAAAAATACTATAGACATACCAAGAATGGGATGGACTTATCTTTGCCATCAGAGATATGCAGGGTCGTTGGGTTTCTCCGTTCGAGTTACTGAGACAAATAAGGACCCTTAAAATAGTAAAGCAGTGGTTTGACACTCCATCTATTAAGCTCATATTGGTTTCCCAATACGCTTGGTGACACTTTGAGACAAATTAACTGAAGTCGAACCATTGTCAGTCAAGCTAAAAAGTCAAGAAAAAATGATTGATCAATAAATTAGTTAAAGATCATTTCTCGGGTGACAAAATTTACTCTTTCTACCCATTCAGGCTCTCCTTAAGCAAGTTTCTGGTCCTATAGTTGCTAATAAACTACTCCTCTCAACTATATAGTCCATGCTCCTGATCATGAAGAAAGATTGCAACATTGCGTTAATCTCATTGAACTTTACCATTCAGGCGGTCAGAAGAACATCCGGGCTATAGTCATCTGTGTTGCATACGGTTTGTCAGGCGGAGCCGGAGACAGATGACATGGACCTAATAATTTGACCCTCACCTATAGCCCTATAACGATCACATGTCAACAGATGAAGTATTTTCTGTTCTGAATCCATCTCAATGAATCTCACTAAGTTATTATCAACATTCCTGAGGTCATCAGACCTCCCGAGGTTTTTGATATGTAAATATTGATATTAAGCCTAATCCTCGGATGATGTACAGATGAGCAATCAGCCTGTCGACTAAATCCACAAAAAAGAGTTATGAAAAGGTAGATTTTTTGTTAAAACATAACCTAGCTGAGCTAATTGCCTCCCCTGGAGCTACCTTGCCTTCTCATTCCAAAACCGTTGGCATTTTTCGTTTCTGTACCGATTATCGTAAAGTGAACTGGAGTCACTATCTCCAGACTCCTACTTTACCTTTGATTGAAGATATAATGGAGCAAGCATAGGCTGTGCCAAATTTATCAATGCGGTGGACTTATTGAAGGAATATTATCAAATTGGGACTCTGACGGATAGAGACAAATAATCTCGCATTTTATAATATTTGGTCTTTTTCAATATTTGGTTGTAGCGTTTGGCTTTCTAATGCTCGGCCACATTCAGGGCCATCAACTACTGGTGGGACCTGGGTGGGACGTTTTTAGCCTACCTGGATGACCTGGTGGTGGTGTCGGCGGACAGCTGGGACGAACATCTGGTCGCGTTTGGAGATACTGTTTGCGACTGCAGGGGAGCTGGATTCTCATAAACCTGGCTAAATCTGCTTTTGGCCGGGCTCAGTGATTACCTGGGACATATCGTTGGGCGTAGTGTGGGTGAGACCCAGGGACGCAAACGTTAGAGCCATCTTGTCCTTCCTCCAGGACGAGGAAGGGCTCATGCGCTTCCTGGGATGGCTACCGTCGGTTCTGCGTAACTTCCAGCGTTGGCGGTTCACAGACCTTAAGTTCTGGGTCAGCCCATCTGGAACCAGAGGTGCGATCCAGTCTTTCCTGCCTCAAAGGTTTGCCTCCATTTTGACTGGCCTCGCCTTCCATTGCAGTCGGCGCTTAGTGTTGTCGGTGTAAGTGACGCTACACAGCCGGCCAGCCACTGATGTTCTTCCTGTAATATGTGCCAGTTGAAAACATCAGACCAACTTCTAGACCATAGAGAGAGCCTTGGCTCTGGTGTTGTAATAAAGTTTGAATGTTGCCTCCAGTCTTGCTAAACAGCCCTAGTCTTCACCGAGCCACTAACCGTCCGTTCATCAAACCAACAAGACCTCCAACTGTGAATCCTCCGTGGGCTCTCCTCCACCCTTCCTCTTTGTTGCAGAGCTCCTTATCAGGCTCAGTGGAATGCGCCTTCTCTCAGGCAAGGTGATCACCTTAGCGCGCCCGCACGGAATAGTCTTTGGAGGGGTGTGTTGAAGGCCCTCCTTATTTTGTGGCTTGCCTTGTCTGGTCTCCTGCCTTTCGCACAGCATATCTGGAATGAGACAGGGTATGGCTCGTCTTAGTTATATCGGGGTTTCCCTTCTCTATCATCATGGTTTGTTTGGTCACTCAATTCGAGGAGAGCGTGGTCTGGGAAGTGACCACAGGATCATCTATCCTCTAAACCTACGTGCGTTGATGACACTACCGTCTTCTAATACTCAGCCTTGCTCGTCAGCCATCTCAGCTCCTCCTTAAGTGCTGTCTCTTGTATTAATTTTCCCCGTCCCTTGTGGTTGTTTTATGGTTTATTAATATATATACTGTTAATGTTTAGGTTGGTGATTTAGGGTGGTTTATAAGCTGAATATTTTTTGTTAAGGGTTTATGGTTCTATTATATGCAACGGCTTTCGCGTCCTTTGTCTGGTAGTCGATTGTCTTTGTTTTTATTGTTGTTACCTGTTTG
>NW_024727650.1:0-16334 GCF_018991925.1 Homarus americanus
TGGTATTGTAGTGTTAACTTATGGTGGTATTGTAGTGTTTATGGTGGTATTGTAGTGTTTATGGTGGTATTGTAGTGTTTACTTATGGTGGTATTGTAGTGTTTACTTATGGTGGTATTGTAGTGTTTACTTGTGGTGGTATTGTAGTGTTTACTTATGGTGGTATTGTAGTGTTTACTTATGGTGGTATTGCAGTGTTTATGGTGGTATTGTAGTGTTTACTTATGGTAGTATTGTAGTGTTTACTTGTGGTGGTATTGTAGTGTTTACTTATGGTGGTATTGTAGTGTTTACTTATGGTGGTATTGTAGTGTTTACTTGTGGTGGTATTGTATTGTTTACTTATGGTGGTATTGTAGTGTTTACTTATGGTGGTATTGTAGTGTTTACTTATGGTGGTATTGTAGTGTTTATGGTGGTATTGTAGTGTTTACTTATGGTAGTATTGTAGTGTTTACTTATGGTAGTATTGTAGTGTTTACTTGTGGTGGTATTGTAGTGTTTACTATTGGTGGTATTGTAGTGTTTACTTGTGGTGGTATTGTATTGTTTACTTATGGTGGTATTGTAGTGTTTACTTATGGTGGTATTATAGTGTTTACTTATGGTGGTATAGTAGTGTTTACTTATGGTGGTATTGTAGTGTTTATGGTGGTATTGTAGTGTTTACTTATGGTGGTATTGTATTGTTTACTTGTGGTGGTATTGTAGTGTTTACATATGGTGGTATTGTAGTGTTTACTTATGGTGGTATTGTAGTGTTTACTTATGGTGGTATTGTAGTGTTTGCTTGTGGTGGTATTGTAGTGTTTACTTATGGTGGTATTGTAGTGTTTGTTTGTGGTGGTATTGTAGTGTTTACTTATGGTGGTATTGTAGTGTTTACTTATGGTGGTATTGTAGTGTTTGCTTGTGGTGGTATTGTAGTGTTTACTTATGGTGGTATTGTAGTGTTTACTTATGGTGGTATTGTAGTGTTTGCTTGTGGTGGTATTGTGGTGTTTACTTGTGGTGGTATTGTAGTGTTTACTTATGGTGGTATTGTAGTGTTTATTTGTGGTGGTATTGTAGTGTTTACTTGTGGTGGTATTGTGGTGTTTACTTATGGTGGTATTGTAGTGTTTACTTATGGTGGTATTGTAGTGTTTGCTTGTGGTGGTATTGTAGTGTTTACTTGTGGTGGTATTGTAGTGTTTACTTATGGTGGTATTGTAGTGTTTATTTGTGGTGGTTTTGTAGTGTTTACTTATGGTGGTATTGTATTGTTTACTTATGGTGGTATTGTAGTGTTTACTTGTGGTGGTATTGTAGTGTTTATAAAGTGTTATTTGCTTTAGTTTGTTCGAGCTGTGTATCCGGCTGGTCAGATTAGATAGAACCTAACCTAACCTAACACACTGTGTAATATAATGTTAACTGTAGCATTTAGAATTAACACAGGTAGCCAAATTTTTATCACTACGGACGATACAATGCACTTAAAAAAAATCCTCTTTCCCGAAAAAAATCCACCCGAGCAGAAAAGGCGAGGATTAGGTTGATTAATCCCGGCCAGAAATAGAAAAAAAAATCCCTGTAATTTTTTTTGTGTTGTCGGGAGGATTAGCGACTAATTCCAAGTAAATCTCTGATATTTCCCTTTTTCTCGGTAATTCCTGTAATGTGTTAAATTTTTCACACAAATTTAGATAAACCAATTGGATAAAGTTGTAAATTATTCGGAGATAAAACTCACGAGAACAGGTAGTGAGAGTTGTGAGTTGTTGGTGGAGGAAGATTACAGGTGAGGATCATCCCACCACACAACACCTATCTCACCACCACCACCACACCTAACTCAGCACCTATCACCACACACCACCACCACCACTCAACACCACCACTACACAACACCTGCCACACTTTCATTACAACAGTATCCCGGTGTTAGTCATAAAGGCACGCCAGCACAGTGATATTTCCGGAAAAAAATGTGTTGTTTAATGTTGATATTTAAGATGCAAGAACCATAACCATATGACTGGTGCTCTTATATAATGAAAATGTGCAGCTGACACCACCAAAATGAGTTTACTTTATTATTATTAACTAATCTGCAAATAGAGTTTAACAATGTTCATATTATTATTTTTTTTACATCTAATACAGTTAACATTTATTATAACACACCTTGACGTAGCGCTTCACTTATATCAATAAGTTCATCTGTACATTGTCCTCGTAGTCTCCAGTCTTAATCTATACCTTTATGATGTGGGTTATGGTCGTGGGTTGTGGGTCGTATTATGGTCGTGGGTCGTAAAAGTTGAAAGGTCATTTACTGTTATTACCAAACACCTCTCTCTCTCTCTCTCTCTCTCTCCAGAAATATGAGAAGAACCATCGAACTGCAGACAAATTCCCTTGAGCCTTACCTAATCTTATTCTTTTTCTCTCCTTCCTTTCTCTCTTTCTCTTTCTCTCTCCCTCTTTCTCTCTTTTTCCAGATATCCAAATTTGCTTCTGGTTAGTCGTGAATTATATTGGTAAGAAAAACCATCACTTTGTAAGATTATGCTGTGAGCTTTACATAAGTTATCGGGGGAATCTGGGACACATCGGAGGTACTGAAGAATTATGGTTAACTCTTGCTTGATATTGCTTTTGAGAGAGAGAGAGAGAGAGAGAGAGAGAGAGAGAGAGAGAGAGAGAGCTACCTCCTCCACCACACCACCACAATGCTGACCATCCTAGCTACCACACCACCATAACGTTGACCATTCTAGGTACCACACCACCCCATAACACTGACCATCCTAGCTTCCACACCACCACAGCGCTGGTCCCTCACACTTGAACTTAACTCACGGTAGTTTCTCCTCCTTTCATGGGCATCACTGAGAAAAATCTAAGCCATCTGAGAGTGTTGAAGATACACCTCACCACCAAGGAGAAACACTTTATGTAACATAGTGTCCAATTCTCTATAATACGGACTGCTTTGTTTACGTGTGGCCGAGAAATAGTGAAGCGGGAGAGTGTTTAAAGATTCTCAGTTTTCTGTTTATGAGTTTACTGAAATGTGAGACTAAAAAAGAATTATCTAAGAGCATCTTATAGTTGTTTGTAGATATACACTTTGTTTACTTATATATATATATATATATATATATATATATATATATATATATATATATATATATATATATATATATATATATATATATATATATATATATATATATATATATATATGTGGCTAAAATAAAATTATAGGAAGATTGGATTAGCTATATAAATACTTGGAGTTGAATTATCACAAAAGAAGATCAATTTATCATCAATATACTTTGAGCTTTACTATTTTAAAAGATCAAATATATTGCCTTTATATAAATACTTTAAGTTTACTAATATATGTAACTAAACGTAAATCATCCTAAAGGAAACTGAAATTGATAGTGTATATATTTATCCTCAAATGTCTACAATAACTGTAGTTGTGTTGCAGTAAAAGGAGAACGTTTATTGTTGTTCAGGAGAGGCTATGAGGGTCACAAGTCACTGCAACCATTTAATTTTTTTAACACAACAAACACGGGAGCCTTAGTGCCTGGCTATATACTAATGTTATACTAGAGAGAGAGAGAGAGGCAACATTTCCACCAAGACTCACATAAGAAACAGAAGGTTCAGTTTACAATCGAATTTCCAATAACAATCACAGTTAACGTTTTCTCAACCCGAGATTAAGCAGTTGTCATACCGAGTTATATACATATTTTGTTTCTGTATGATGATGATACCTGGTGTATGTGTGTGTTGGGGGGGGGGGGAGGAGACAGCTCAAATTAAAAACAATATATTTTAAGTACACTCTTTTTCCGTATTTAGATTAAAAAAAAAGCGACAACTTATGGATTGGAAATGTATGAACATTATACTTATTAGTATATAATAATTGGTGGGAAAGGTAAAGTATGATTCGTTTATAAACACCGACGTCAACACTCTAGCCTCAGGGTATCACCAGGTCCATAGCACTAATTCTCACGGGTGAAAAATATAAAAAACAAAAGCTATAATTATATTCCTTTTCTGCAGGTTGTTGGTCTCTGGGGAAATTAGGAGTGATAAATGAGTTTCATCAATTTATAGAGAACAGATGAAGGAATTCCCCTCCAGGTGAGATAACCTGACCTTCTCTAATTAATGAAACCAACAGCCGCTCTTAATGGATTTATTGTCTGAACCAAAACAATTAAAGTGAAACAAGGATGAAGTCAATAGCCGTGATCAATACCAGGTTTTAGAGGACAAAATCATAACACATATTCACAAGTAGTTTACACGTAGTGTGTGTGACGAAGTCTGTCATTCTCCCCAAAGTATTGATCATAGCAACACCACGGCCACACATCACCACCACCGAGTGACATTGAATGTAACACCTACAATAATTACTTTGAAATTAATTAAATTTAATAATGCTTATTGGTTCACAATGAAGGGCATATTAACATAGTTCACCATTGTATAAACTAGCGAAGATATATATAAAGGGGATATAGATAAAGTTCTTATAATATCCGAGCAGGATAGGACTCGGAGCAACGGATTCAAGTTAGATAAGTTTAGGTTTAGGAGGGAGATAGGAAGGAACTGGTTCACAAATAGGGTGGTGGACGAGTGGAACAAGCTTAGCAACTTTGTAGTAAGTGCGGGAACTCTGGAAAGTTTCAAAAGGAGGTTAGATAGATTCATGGATGATAGAGAGCGGTAGTAACTCTCGAGAGGAGCTGTCATGCACAGGCCAACCAGCCTGTTACAGACTCCTTATTTTCTTATATATATATATATATATATATATATATATATATATATATATATATATATATATATATATATATATATATATATATATATATATATATATATATATATATATATAGGTATATATATATCTTGATAAAATCACACGGGAAAATGGAAACAACGGAGCACCTTAGCTTTCGTCTTTATTCAAGACATCTTCAGAGGCAACTGGATTACATGGACAGAGAGAGGCTTAAATATACAGGGTGACCTTAAAAACATGAGGTCAGGTCATAATGATGTCATCCACTAATCCCCACACCAACACACACGTAGAGGAGCTTAAGAGAAGGGGGGGTGACGTGACTAGTCAGGTCAGGTAAAAAATAAGGGACCCACAAAATAACTATCATACATCTAGATCAAAGGTTTTCAAAGCATTTTTAACCTTGGGCCACTGACAAATAAATTTATGTAACATATTATCAGTTTTGAACTGACCATCACTAAGGTTTATTGATTTTAATTCCTACAGTCTGGACTCACCCCTGAAGATGTGAATTACACGAAAGCGCTTGGGAACTTCGGGTTTTCTTTTTCCCTCTGGTTATCAGCATATACCTGGATCACGCACACCTACAGTGATTAATTTGCATATATATATATATATATATATATATATATATATATATTATTTCATGTAGTAGTTTGAAAGTTCCTGATAATAGTAAAACTATTTCATTCAAAAACCTTGTACGAGCAATAGGTAACTGAGACGGCTATGGTGTTGATGAACGCCGATGAGACTACCTCCCTTGTACTCATTATTATCGGTGGGAAAACTAGGGTAAAGAAATTCATATAGCGTCTAGTCGTCCAGTATTCCAAATGCCTTTCACTTAACTTACGATAATGGCCTCCCTGGGGTCCAAATAGTGACGCGTCCTTACCATGATGGTCAGCCAGCTCTCTCTCATCTCCGTGTAGTCTGGGAGAGGATTGCACTACCTCCGGCCACCTGCTACTTACCAGGAATGGGACGCTTGTCACTGTGTTAATACCAGGGGCAAATCCCGGGACTTGTAATTTGCTACAATTGTTGGGGTTTATGGTCACATTTGCAAATACTGTATTCAGCAGGCGAGGTGCGGACGTTGTTGAGGGGGGCGTGACTCTGTACTGTACTGTACCGTACATGGCCTCCCACAGTGACCTCGACTGGTTACGGTAAGTGGGAAGCAACTCAACGATAGGGAGGCGGCAGTAGAGACCCACAAACACGCCCCGAACACAGTACTGTATAGTCTCCGAGGTGTCAAGGGGATGGTGTTACCGTCTGGCATTATAGATATGATAATCCCGAGGCGCTCTCAGTCCACCTAGCTGTAATTGGGGAAATGAAGGCGGTTGAGTGCAGTCTTGGCTACACGGCCTCCTTTACTTTCCGAAGACATGCTATGTAGTGTGCCGTATCCACAAAGGGTGGTCAGGCAGGAGCCCGACAGCTGCCACAGATCGCTGGACTTTAATGTAGCACAAAATGTCCGACACAGCTTACACGAAACATATGACGATCCAAACATTTTCAGTTCGTAATTCGCTAATCCGTGGCCAACTGAGCTATAGCGTGAAGTGCTCTTAAAAGTCCACATACCTGCCGCCTCGCATGCTGTAAAAACATACAATGCTCCGGAAAACGCACCAAATATTTTGTAAACGACTCTAAAGTATTTTAACGAGGGTTTTACATCATCAGTAAACAGAAAGGTATTAAACCTTCAGCAAACATTGTATATGCATACTGCATGAAATATGACCTATAATGTTGTTAACACTGAACAAACTGAAAAAGACTTAAAAGAATAATATTTCTTTTTGCAACCGACCTTTTTACACATCACTTTAGCTCGTGTTGTTATACAATACTGTTGTTAGGGTAATGTTTTAATATTTGCAAGACGAATGTGAATTTGTTGCCATCCGGTATAACTTACTGTACACTCCCATACTTAGTGTACATTATGTAAGAGAAAATAAACAGTTATAAACAGTAAGATAAACAATAAAAGTAAAAGTAAATTGTCCTTTTACAGATAAAGTTTACTGCAACACGAGGCAACTTCACTCAGCTGATCGTACGCGGGTGGACGGTGAGGCGAAGGAGTTCTTCTCTGGCTGGTTCACACGGGGATGATGATTACTGCCTTCCTGTGTATCGTCTGCTCTGCCTCCTCCTTATTTCCACTTTCACGGGTATTGTTTTTTCTTTCTGTTTTCGATTTTGTTTTATTATTTGTATTTTTAACTAAATATTTTCCATATATTTTGGTTATCTAATACTTTCAAATATGTGAAATTTGGATATATGAGATAGCGCTGAGACAAGGGCGTTAAGGCCGATGTAACCCGTATATAGGGTCACAGTTAGCCATGACTAGTTCTCCATAATGCCCACACACCCATAGTACCCACACACTATCCACACACTACCCACACACTCACACAAGGAGATACAGTGAAATAAACTGCTGTACCTAAATATTATGTAACTCAAAATATATTCCCAAAACAGCACGTTTACAGTTGAAAATAATAAAAGCATAAATAATACAAACAAAATCAATTAATATGTTTTTTATTATTTTTAAATATCAGAAATGTTGGGTCAACGCTTCTTGTTGTTCTTTGTCTTTTTCCCAGTGAAGATGTAGTCTCCCCATGGCAGGTACTGGTCCTTTTGTACATGGCAGAAAGTGGTAGTTTCCTTCTTCTTCTTGTTGTTTTGAGGTTTAGTGTGCTTTGTGGTCTGCAGTTTGTTAGATCGGGGGCCCTTCTCCTTCACCTGGCAAGGCTTCACCTCAACCTTTGAAACTTTTGTTACAGTGCGTCGGAACACCATTGTGATTTACTGACACTAACAGCTCTCTCACTGAGGTCAAATCAAAATTTGACCATACAGAAAGAATTACGGTTTAATAAGGTTGGAATTTAAAGAAATTGACAACAAAATGAAGCTCTGTTTATCACTATAGTGTTGAGGACTGGTGTTTGTAGAGATGATGGATGGTGTTATAATATGTAGTGATGATGGATGGTGTTATATGTAGTGATGAAGGATGGCGTTATATGTAGTAATGATGGATGGTGTTATATGTAGTGATGATAGGAGGGTAATATATGTAGTGATGATGGATGGTGTTATATATAGTGATGATGCATGATGATATATGTATTGATGATGGTTGGTGTTATATGTAGTGATGCTGGATGGTGTCATATGTAGTGATGATGGATGGAGTTATATGTAGTGATGATGGATGATGTTATATGTAGTGATGATGGTTGGTGTTATATGTAGTGATGTTGGATGGTGTTATATGTAGTGATGATGGATCGTGTTATATGTAGTGATGATGGATAGTGTTATATGTAGTGATGATGATGGATGGTGTTATAAGTAGTGATGATGGATGTTGTTATATGTAGTGATGAAGGATGGTGTTAGTGAAGATTGTGAAGTGAGATGTAGTGAAGATTGTGAAGTGAGGTGTAGTGAAGATTGTGAAGTGAGATATAGTGAAGATTGTGAAGTGAGATGTGGTGAAGATTGTGAAGTGAGATGTAGTGAAGATTGTGAAGTGAGATGTAGTGAAGATTGTGAAGTGAAATGAAGTGAAGATTGTGAAGTGACATGTAGTGAAGATTGTGAAGTGAGATGTAGTGAAGATTGTGAAGTGAGATGTAGTGAAGATTGTGAAGTGAGATGTAGTGAAGATTGTGAAGTGAGATGTAGTGAAGATTGTGAAGTGAGATGTAGTGAAGATTGTGAAGTGAGATGTAGTGAAGATTGTGAAGTGAGATGTAGTGAAGACTGTGAAGTGAGATGTGGTGAAGATTGTGAAGTGAGATGTAGTGAAGATTGTGAAGTGAGATGTGGTGAAGATTGTGAAGTGAGATGTAGTGAAGATTGTGAAGTGAGATGTAGTGAAGATTGTGAAGTGAGATGTAGTGAAGATTGTGAAGTGGGATGTAGTGAAGATTGTGAAGTGAGATGTAGTGAAGATTGTGAAGTGAGATGTAGTGAAGATTGTGAAATGAGATGTAGTGAAGATTGTGAAGTGAGATGTAGTGAAGATTGTGAAGTGAGATGTAGTGAAGATTGTGAAGTGAGATGTAGTGAAGATTGTGAAGTGAGATGTAGTGAAGATTGTGAAGTGAGATGTAGTGAAAATTGTGAAGTGAGATGTAGTGAAAATTGTGAAGTGAGATGTAGTGAAGATTGTGAAGTGAGATGTAGTGAAGATTGTGAAGTGAGATGTAGTGAAGATTGTGAAGTGAGATGTAGTGAAGATTGTGAAGTGAGATGTAGTGAAGATTGTGAAGTGAGATGTAGTGAAGATTGTGAAGTGAGATGTAGTGAAGATTGTGAAGTGAGATGTAGTGAAGTTGTGAGAGTGGGGATGTGGTGAGATTCTGAGCCCAGAGTGAGGATGTGAGTGAGAGGGTGTGAGTGAGGATGTAGTGAAGTTACATGAGTGGTCTGAGTGAAGATTGTGAAGTGAAATGTAGTGAAGATTGTGAAGTGAGATGTAGTGAAGATTGTGAAGTGAGATGTGGTGAAGATTATGAAGTGAGATGCAGTGAAGATTGTGAAGTGAGATGTAGTGAAGATTGTGAAGTAAGATGTAGTGAAGATTGTGAAGTGTGATGTATGAAGATTGTGAAGTGAGATGTAGTAAGATTGTGAAGTGAGATGTAGTGAAGATTGTGAAGTGAGATGTAGTGAAGATTGTGAAGTGAGATGTAGTGGAGATTGTGAAGTGAGATGTAGTGAAGATTGTGAAGTGAGATGTGGTGAAGATTGTGAAGTGAGATGTAGTGAAGATTGTGAAGTGAGATGTAGTGAAGATTGTGAAGTGAGATGTAGTGAAGATTGTGAAGTGAGATGTAGTGAAGATTGTGAAGTGAGATGTAGTGAAGATTGTGAAGTGGGATGTAGTGAAGATTGTGAAGTGAGATGTAGTGAAGATTGTGAAGTGAGATGTAGTGAAGATTGTGAAGTGAGATGTAGTGAAGATTGTGAAGTGAGATGTAGTGAAGATTGTGAAGTGAGATGTAGTGAAGATTGTGAAGTGAGATGTAGTGAAGATTGTGAAGTGAGATGTAGTGAAGATTGTGAAGTGAGATGTAGTAAAGATTGTGAAGTGAGATGTAGTGAAGATTGTGAAGTGAGATGTAGTGAAGATTGTGAAGTGAGATGTGGTGAAGATTATGAAGTGAGATGTAGTGAAGATTGTGAAGTGAGATGTAGTGAAGATTGTGAAGTGAGAAGTGGTAAAGATTGTGAAGTAAGATGTGGTAAAGATTGTGAAGTGAGATGTAGTGAAGATTGTGAAGTGAGATGTAGTGAAGATTGTGAAGTGAGATGTAGTGAAGATTGTGAAGTGAGATGTAGTGAAGATTGTGAAGTGGGATGTAGTGAAGATTGTGAAGTGAGATGTAGTGAAGATTGTGAAGTGAGATGTAGTGAAGATTGTGAAGTGAGATGTAGTGAAGATTGTGAAGTGAGATGTAGTGAAGATTATGAAGTGAGATGTAGTGAAGATTGTGAAGTGAGATGTAGTGAAGATTGTGAAGTGAGATGCAGTGAAGATTGTGAAGTGAGATGTAGTGAAGATTGTGAAGTGAGATGTGGTGAAGATTATGAAGTGAGATATAGTGAAGATTGTGAAGTGAGATGTAGTGAAGATTGTGAAGTAAGATGTGGTAAAGATTGTGAAGTAAGATGTGGTAAAGATTGTGAAGTGAGATGTAGTGAAGATTGTGAAGTGAGATGTAGTGAAGATTGTGAAGTGAGATGTAGTGAAGATTGTGAAGTGAGATGTAGTGAGGATTGTGAAGTGAGATGTTGTGAAGATTGTGAAGTGAGATGTAGTGAAGATTTTGAAGTGAGATGTAGTGAAGTTTGTGAAGTAAGATTATAAAGTAAACTGTAGTAATTGAGGTTAAACGAACGCGGGTTATTCTGGAGTGTATCCGTGTCTTGTTAACGTGGAACCAACTTGGCGGTGGTTCTCAATATAGATACGTTATTTTGCCGGGAATTTCTATCAAAACGAAATATGAATCAACCATATTTAGCCTAAATTAACCTAGCGGCTTTATTATATATTCTAAGATGTTTAAGTTGGATAGATTAGATCAGGTTAGGTTAAGTCAGGTTGGGTTATGTTAGGTTAGTTTTGTTAATTTTGCCACTTAGAGGCTAGTTTATTTTGCCCCCCATACTCATCCTGTGAGCCGTAGCGCAAAGAGATTACAAAGTGGTGTTAGATGAGGTAGGTGGTTAAGTTAAGTTTCAATAGGTTAGGTTAGATTACGTCAGGTTGGGCTAAGTTAGGTTAGGTAGGTAATAAGTAGATAGGTTACGGTCGGTAGGTGGGAAAGTTAGGTTTGATTAGGTTAGCTTATGTCAGACGGGGAGGTTAGGTTCGATTATGTCAGGTTAGGTTCGATTATGTCAGGTTAGGTTAGATTACGTCAGGTTAGGTTAGATTATATCAGGTTAGGTTAGATTATGTCAGGTTAGGTTAGATTATGTCAGGTTAGGTTAGATTATGTCAGGTTAGTTTAGATTATGTCAGGTTAGTTTAGATTACGTCAGGTTAGGTTAGATTATGTCAGGTTAGGTTAGATTATGTCAGGTTAGGTTAGATTATGTCAGGTTAGGTTAGATTATGTCAGGTTAGGTTAGATTATGTCCGGTTAGGTTAGATTATGTCAGGTTAGGTTAGATTACGTCAGATTAGGTTAGATTATGTCAGGTTAGGTTAGATTATGTCAGGTTAGGTTAGATTATGTCAGGTTAGGTAAGTAGGTGGAGGTGGGTAAAAAAGGTTAGGTTAGGTCGGCAGGCTTTAGTGTAGGAGCTTAAGTAATCCCGTAAAAATTTAATGTTAATTTTTGACACCATACATCGTAATAATATTTATAAACTATGTTAAGGAACTGTGGTGTAATTTTTTCTGAACGGTTTATTATAAGTTTTATGCCATTAAAGAAGTTTTATCAAAGAGCGGCGTAATGAACCACAGACGTATTACCATTAAGTCCTAAGTAACTTAAAACATGACTAATAACCTATGAACATGTAGTATTATATGATTACAATTTAACATAATATATTATGAATGCTGTTATAATATCTTAAGTGTGTTACAAACATGGCTGCTCATATATGCCATCCTGTCTCTGGCAAAGAAGAGATTGCAGTAAGTAAAATTAATTGCTAAAGACAAATACTGGAAATTAAACATATACTTATTACCATTATCTGAAAAAGCTTAGAACCACCGTTTTATATTTATTAAAAGTTTGTAGTGTTATACATCATGTGTAAACAAGTCACAAGTTATTATTTACGACATTGCTTCAGTCCTCGTCATCAGAGTCTTCTGTGTACAACAGATTCCTTCACCTTGTTTAGGCATTTCTCATCATCTGCTTGACAGTTACACATCTCGGTGCATGTCATGCTATTCTTTCTGATTCTTTCTGTATGAACATGACAATGATCCACATTTCCTGACGCCACATCCACATTTAACAAGTTCTGTGATTGCTTCTGGAGCTGGTGGTTGGTCTGATATTACTAGTATGAAACAGTCATTGTCAATCTTCCAGCCATGCTCTAATTGTGAAAGCATTTCACTGTCTGCATCACAAGACCACAGAAGAGCTTGATACCTTCCTCTCAATATATGATACTTTAGAGTTGCTGCAGTCGCTGGTAGTTCTCCAGCTTCTGCCTGCGTTATCTTGAAGAGATGCCATCTAAGTTTTGACAGTTTAGTGAAAGTCATTCATGGACAGTAGAGCTTAAATACAAATTCCTCTAGACCAATATACATGTCTGCTGGAGGGCATTTGGTCTACTCAGCATCTTGAATGCATCTAGGACTTTTGTGTTAGATTTCATCAAAGTGCTCCAACATGCTTTCTTTCCTTTGCCAACAAATTTTCCAATGCAGTCAGATCCTGTGAAGGCATGGAAACCTGTAAGGCTCTCTGCCCAATGTGTCGTCGCTCACCAGTTCCTGTTATCATACTTGTATTTTCTCCAAGTTGAGGCTGCTTTAATATGCCAAACACATCAGTGTCTGGTGACTTGATATGTACAGTGCTACCCTTCTGTGATGCATATACTGTATGTCCTGCTTAAGTTCTATAACTTGTGATAGCAATTTGATGGTTGAAGTCTTATTTGCTGCTTTCCACGACAGAAGATTAACCTTGGACAGCTTTTCCCAGATGCTCAATGGACCAACAATACGTTCCTTGACAAAATTTTCATAATTTTGTCTTCCAACTTCATATGCACATAGATTGTCATATTTGGCATTTTCTGGCATTACAGCTCCAGTTACCAAGTTTATAAGAGCATCATTTTCCTGGGATTACAGTCACCAATAACATTGTGTAGCTTCTGTACATCAGCATATTGACAGCTGACAATAGCTGTAGAGAGCTCATGGTGTTCTGTTCTTTTGTAATCTTTATGAGTTTGATATTTTATGTAATGAACTTAATTTGAAAACCCAAATGGTAGTATATGATCTTTTATCACCTTAGACACTCTGTGCGTCATGCCTCTCAAGTGATTTTTTTCCTCTCTTACTTCTCTGGACAAATACGACCTTTATCCCATCAGAAAAAATATCACCATATATTTTCTTAATCTACAGGTGCCAAGGTTTAAAATGACGGATGGTGTTAAAAATTAACCTGAAATTTTTACGTGACCACATATTGTCTTGTTGGGTTTCTGAGAGAACTTCACGGCTAAATAGCGCCTCTGTATTGATAGCCGGTACATGTCGTAATATCCACCGCTCATAGTTAAATCTTTATGTCCGTTTATTTTGTCCTAATTTAAGTATCAAAGAGTGTTTTCATTTTTAAGTATCTTAAGTATCTTTTTTCCCCACTCCTAAGTATCTAAGTATGATTTATTTTCATTTTTAAGTAACTAACCATATTTTTGTTTTCATTATAAAATGTGATTGATATAGACAACAGAAGTAAATATCAGCTGGAGGTCGTAAACGAAGCTGATGTGAAGTATTTTGACTCACTGTTCCCACGAACTAATTGCTTCTCTGGTTTATACAGAAGAAATAAAACCGTCAACGAACCATCTGATTCAAATGTGTCTTAGGCGATACAGGGTGTTTAGGCGTCATTCTGATACCAAGAATGACTTTGTGTACTGTGGTGAAGCTGGGGGTAGGATAGGGTTGGGTTGGGTTGGGATGGGTTAGGATTACGCATGTGTGGGTATATTCTGTCGCATTTTATAGGTATCTTGCGTCTTTCTCTTTATTCCTTCTTTATCATGAGTATCTGTGCCTATTAATACACCACCTCGCAGGATAGTGGAAGAGGAATGGATAGTAACGAGATAATATTCTTCTTACATATACCTTAGCTTGATTACAGGTAACACCAGGTAGAAGTTACATGACTCTTAAGAGTTTTCCTCGACTTGGCTGATTCAACTGTAAGACTTGTTGTATTTATCCTTATTAAAATCCTCCACCTGTAAGACCCTCCACTTGTAAGACCCTCCACCTGTAAGACCCTCCACTTGTAAGACACTCCACTTGTAAAACCCTTTAGGGATTTGAAATACCTTCTCGTCTTGGCTCCACTAGTACTGTACACACCCTCTCTAGCCTTAGTTTACAGTAATGTTGAAGTATATAGTGAAGACTCACAGCTCATGGGTTAGAAAAACAAAAGATGCTTGTTTTATTTATTTATTTATTTATTTATAGCTTATTTTAGAATCCCCGAAAGTTAGAACAAAATGGCTGACGGGACTCACAAGCTGGCGGTGTTTACAGTATGGACCAAGAATAAAAAATAAATTAAAAATAAAATAAATAAATTGTAAATTGGTGCATTGTTTTTCCAGGGGTAATTATAGAAGTACAAATGTTCTCCAGCAGTGGGTAACGATCATAGTCACGTATAGAGCTTCCGACGCAGGTAGATTGATATAGATGCATTACCTGGAGTTAGTGGGTTACAGGGGCCTCTTACACGATAATATTAAAGGTGTTTTTTTCCTTCTGTTTGTGGCACTTGAGGTGTTTAGGTTAGGTTTAATTAAAATGGTTTAGTTATAATAGTTATATTACGATAAGTTAAGTTGAATTTAGAACTATTTATTTGCATATATCGTGTTTTAGAAGGATTTGTTAGCTAATAAGTTTAATTTGGATACATTTAGTTTAATTTAGATCATTTGATTTTACAAGGTCGTATTATAATGACTGGGAACCATATAGAAACCTGTTAGAGAAGTAAATATTTCTACGGCAGTGAATGAGTAAGTCAATAAGTGGTGTATAGAGCTGCTGACGCAACTTAAACGGTATATACTGTACATTATATGTGATCAGAGCTTTCCTGTTGTACGTAACCGCCTCCGTCAAAGTGTCTTAGTGGCTCATGTGAAGATTAGCCTCTAGTTTATTTAACCTCAAGATTAACTACACTGGCACTGCCTGACCTGTCCTGACCTGACCTGACCTACCCTACCCTACCCTACCCTAACCTAACCTAACCTAACTTAACTTAATCTAACCTAACTTAACTTCCCAGGTAGCGTTAGGTTAATCATTAGTTGAAATAAGCTGGGAGGGTTAATCTTCAGGTAATCTATCTTAATTAACAATTTTGGTCAGGTGAGGCCTTCCTTACCTTACTCGAGAGCAGGAGGAGGAGGACTTGCTAACATCTACAGATCATCGTCAACCAAGGCAGATATTGAATACCTTTTGTTTACCTTCGTGGCTTAAGAACACATCTTAACACCATAAGACTATTCGCCTCAATACAATAATACAGTAATTGATTATTGTATTCTAAGAAAATTTACGGTGTATCTTGTGAACCAGATATATTGTTTGACCTTAGTGAATGAGAAACTGGTTGAGGTGTATTGTGGTAAACATCCTTAAGAGCAGCTCTGTGTGTTCTTACGACCTCTAAGTAACACAAAAGGTAACCATTATCTACCCTTGGTCAGTCACTTTATGTAGATGTCAATTGTGTCATTTTTCTAGACTTAGTGCCCCCTGGAGGAGAAAGTAAATACAATGTTGATTTATTTTGGTCACAACACACGCTAGTAGATTATTTTTTCCTATTTAACTAAATAATCTACACTATGTAGCTAACTAATTATATGACTCAAAGATGGTAACCAATATGGCGTCGATATTGTTCACATACTCTATGATAAATAGATGTATTGTCTGTTTAATTTTAGGGAAGAATTTAATTTATAAACTTTTGAGAATTTGGATACAGGAGTTTTGTCTTTGCGTGTGTGTGTTTGTGTGTGGTGATGATGATGACGGATTCTTTCCTCTGCAGTGAAAAAAATATCTTGACATTGCAAAGTTTAACTGTAAGCCGAAGGAACGTTTGTAATGAGACTTATTATGTGAAATTGTAACTTGAAATTCTTT
>NW_024727651.1:0-14550 GCF_018991925.1 Homarus americanus
TCACTACACATCATCACTACACAGTTCATAGTTTCACTACACGTCATCACTACACAGTTCATAGCATCACTACACATCATCACTACACAGTTCATAGCATCACTACACGTCATCACTGTAGTTTACATCATCACTCAGCTCTGTAGTAGCGGGTAACCTCTTACTACATTCTTTCACAAGTGCCTGAGGAGCCTTGGGCTCCTGGGGTGCCTTTATTATATATATATATATATATATATAAAATATTTTCTTTTCAAAATGTGTGATCAGTACAAAAGATTTTTACAAGAAACTACGAGTAATCTCCGAGGCATAGACGCCGAGTTAGCCGAGGCTTACACCACTTTAAGTGGTGTAAGGGTCGTGGGCTACAGCGTCTCCCTTGAAATTCCCCCAAACACAAACGTAAACTTTGTGTTGGATAAAATTGCAGATCTGGAAGACCGCCGTTCCAACAACACGACCGTCCTACAAGGATGCTCGTACCTACGGGAAGAGGTAAAAAAACTGGAGAAGATTCCATATAAGGGGATAATGTTTTATTATTCCGCCTTGACCGGAAAACAAACTAAGAACGGGTATGTCAAATTTGAATACGTGGTGAATCCACGATTGGCGCTGCAGGAATTCAAAATTTGTTTCAAAAAGGAAAGTTTCGATAGAGAAACTATTTGCTTAATGCATTACTTTATTACCGACTCAGTGAAGCTGCTCACCTCTCACCCGTCCCCCTGCACCACAACAAGTGAGAGTCCCCAGGTGACCACCGAAGGGGACACTCCCGAGGAGGTGGTCACCGACAGTGGCACTCCCCAGGAGGTGGTCACCGACAGTGACACTCCCCTGGAGGTGGTCACCGAGGAGGACACTCCCCTGGAGGTGGTCACCGACAGTGAAACCCCCCAGGAGGTGGTCACCGACAGTGACACTCCCCAAGAGGTTGTCACCGACAGTGACACTCCCCAAGAGGTTTTCACCGACAGTGAAAACCTCCAGAATGTGGTCACCGACAGTGACACTCCTTAGGAGGTGGTCACCGACAGTGACACTCCTCAGGAGGTGGTCAACGAGAGTGACACTCTCCAGGAGGTGGTCACCGACAGTGACACTCCCCAGGAAGTGGTCAAAATGGGAAAATACAACAAAGGTTTTTTCCTGGCAGCTGCTAGCAAACTCCGTAGCGTGGTCGACGAGTTAGCCGAGGCTTACACAAAGTTAAATGGTGTAAGGGTTGTGGGCTACAGCGTCTCCCTTGAAATTCCCCCAAACACAAACGTAAACTTTGTGTTGGATAAAATTGCAGATCTGGAAGACCTCCGTTACCACAACATGACCGTAGTACAAGGATGCGGGTACCTACGGTACTAGGTAAAAAACCTGAGAATCTTACCAGACAAGGGGATAATGTTCTATTATTCCGCCAAGTGCGGAAGACAAACTAAGGAGGGGTACTACAGATATGAATATGTGGTGTATCCTCCAGTGGTATTGAAGAAATTCAAATTAGACTTTCAAAAAGAATGCTTCAACACAGAAACTATTTGCGTGATGCTAGATAATGCTATTAAATCATAGCAGCTCATCAACGAAGGCCTTGCCTCCTTCACCACAACAAGTGACAGTCCCCAAGTGGTCACCGACAGTGACGCTCCCCAGGAGGTAGTCACCGACAGTGACGCTATCCAGGAGGTGGTCACAGACAGGGGCACCCCCATGGAGGTGGTCACCGACAGTGACACTCCCCAGGAGGTGGTCAACGAGAGTGACACTCTCCAGGAGGTGGTCACCGACAGTGACACTCCCCAGGAAGTGGTCAAAATGGGAAAATACAACAAAGGTTTTTTCCTGGTAGCTGCTAGCAAACTCCGTAGCGTGGTCGACGAGTTAGCCGAGGCTTACACAAAGTTAAATGGTGTAAGGGTTGTGGGCTACAGCGTCTCCCTTGAAATTCCCCCAAACACAAACGTAAACTTTGTGTTGGATAAAATTGCAGATCTGGAAGACCTCCGTTACCACAACATGACCGTAGTACAAGGATGCGGGTACCTACGGCACTAGGTAAAAAACCTGAGAATCTTACCAGACAAGGGGATAATGTTCTATTATTCCGCCAAGTGCGGAAGACAAACTAAGGAGGGGTACTACAGATATGAATATGTGGTGTATCCTCCAGTGGTATTGAAGAAATTCAAATTAGACTTTCAAAAAGAATGCTTCAACACAGAAACTATTTGCGTGATGCTAGATAATGCTATTAAATCATAGCAGCTCATCAACGAAGGCCTTGCCTCCTTCACCACAACAAGTGACAGTCCCCAAGTGGTCACCGACAGTGACGCTCCCCAGGAGGTAGTCACCGACAGTGACGCTATCCAGGAAGTGGTCACAGACAGGGGCACCCCCAAGGAGGTGGTCACCGACAGTGACACTCCCCAGGAGGTGGTCACCGACGGTGACATTCCAGAGGAGGTGGTCACCGACAGTGACACTCCCCAGGAGGTGGTCACCGACAGTGACACTCCCCAGGAGGTGGTCAACGAGAGTGACACTCTCCAGGAGGTGGTCACCGACAGTGACACTCTCCAGGAGGTGGTCACCGACAGTGACACTCCCCAGGAGGTGGTCACCGACAGTGACACTCTCCAGGAGGTGGTCACCGACAGTGACACTCCCCAGGAAGTGGTCAAAATGAGAAAATACGACAAAAGTTTTTTCCTGGCATCTGCTAGCAAACTCCGTAGCGCGGTCGACGAGTTAGCCGAGGCTTACACAAAGTTAAATGGTGTAAGGGTCGTGGGCTACAGCGTCTCCCTTGAAATTCCCGCCAACACAAACGTAAACTTTGTGTTGGATAAAATTGCAGATCTGGAAGACCTCCGTTACCACAACATGACTGTAGTACAAGGATGTGCGTACCTACGGCAAGAGGTAAAAAAACTGATAAATATCCCAGACAATGGGATATTTTTCTATTATTCCGCCAAGTGTGGAAGACAAACTAAGGAGGGGTACGCCAGATTTGAATATGTGGTGTATCCTCCAGTGTTATTGAGGAGATTCAAAATAGCCTATCAAAAAGAATGCTTCAATACAGAAACAATTTGCATAATGCAAGATAATGCAAAGATAGTATGGGGGGTCATCAACCAATGTGTTGATTCCTTCTCCTCAACAAGTGACAGTCCCCAAATGGTTACCGAAGCCGGCGGTCCCCAGGTGGCCACCGAAGAGGAGAGTCCCAAGGTGGCCACAGAACAGGAGCGTCCCCAGGTAGTCACCGAAGGGGAGAAAACCCAAAAGGTCACCGAAGCCAGCGGTCCCCAGGTGGCCACCGAAGAGGAGAGTCCCAAGGTGGCCACGGAACAGGATAGTCCCCAGGTCGTCACCGAAGGGGAGAAAACCCAAATGGTCACCGAAGCCAGCGGTCCCCAGGTGGCCACCGAAGAGGAGAGTCCTCAGGTGGCCACCGAAGGGGACACTCCCCAAGAAGTTGCCCGTAGTGCTGCTGCCCAAAAGCCCAAGGCCAATAGGCCTCCTCACCAGGCCAAGAATACCTTGGTCCCAGGGGCCACAGGTAATCTCAAATCAAAGGCTGAGCACCCAACCAACAGGGTCGCTGAAGCCCGTAAAGCTGCTGCCCAACAGGCCCGGGCTAATAGGCCTCCTCACCAAGCCAAGAATACCTTGGTCCCAGGGGCCAAAGGTAATCTCAAATCAAAGGCTGAGCACCCAACTAACACGGTCGCTGAAGCCCGTAAAGCTGCTGCCCAACAGGCCCGGGCCATGGCCAAGGAGCGCCGCCTGAAAACTGCTATGAAACAAAAGTGATTAATAATCTACGTTGTTTTTTTTTGTTTATGTTTTTGTGAAAACTAAAAATAAAGTGTAAATTAATATTATTTGTATTTTTACTCCACAAATAACTTATAAAGCATCTCCTGCATACAATTCTTACTGCACTTACTTATATCACATATATACAGGACTGGTAATACCTGGGTATAAATAACACTTTAAAATAGCCCAACTCTCATACACAAACATATCACTCACCGGGGTATTCTGTCTTGCTGTCCAAGCATTTTCCTAGTTTATGGCCAACAATACCAGGGATAAGACTTTGTTGCATTTGTGTTTGTGTGTGTGGAGGGGGGGGGGTACTGCACGGTCACTTGTTATCAATACTTTTAAAGATCACGAGATATACACTACAGTTAGTGTAAAATGAATATGATAAAATACAACGAAATATATATAATAAGAATATTTAATAACAAAAATAATTAATAATTATTATTATTATTATTATAATTATTATTATTATTATTATAATTATAATTATTATTATTATTATTATTATTATACATCACATCTGAGCATTTACGAACGCTAAAATTCTAAACATATTATGTAACAACTCGTACATTATAAATATAATAAGCTTTCAGTCCACATTGACACTAAATTAACAACATTCATTTTAATATGAAAGGACTTAGACAGTTTGAAACAAATAATTAAAAAAAATAACAGGTGGGCTAAAATAGCACTTAAATCAAGGAGATTTAAAGGTCCTTTGATTAAATCTTTGAATAAAATGATTAATATAATTATTTTACTTATAAAAAATTGTTCAATATAAAATTTTGACTGAAAAGTAATGAGCAAAAGCTTATTAAGTTTATTTGTTGTAATATTGTTTGAGGACTCACTGATCGCTGGTTGATGACGTCATGGCTTCACGTCGCAAACACACACACTCGCCACCACTTATCTGTGTTATTTTACCACTAAATCATTTTAATGTATCACTTTTTCTCACTTTGAACAATTAAAGGTGTATATAGTATCACTCTATATTACAAGTACTAAAATTTAATAGGTAACTTCTTATAGAACGTTGCCAGCGATCACTGGAACAAATAAATGGATAACGGCATTGTTTTCGTTTCCTATTACATTCCTTTGCTTCATAATCCACTGAATATCATTTCAAAAATTCCTCTGAAGGTTGTTTCTGTAAATTACTTTTCTGGGAAAGTCACACAAGCATAGATTACCGGTAATTCAAGAGCAAATTATTGTCACTATTGGACACTGGTCGACAGACGATAATATAATGGCAGAGTCAGCGGCGGTACACCTCTTAAACGCCCGTGAGTTGTGACCGAGTATTTAAAGCTCCTTGGTTGTGACGTTGAATTTAATTTATATAATTTTAACTATCCGCTCTCTCTCTCTCTCTATATACAATCAACACCTCAACCCGCCAGGATTCGAACCCACGGCACACAAGCCTATGACTGTGACCGGGGAACGCTAACCGCTGGACCACCAGGATACTAAAAGCAGTCCTAGACTTTGTTATATTTCACACAAAGCCTGTTCAACGAGCTTATGGCGCCGTGAACAGGCTTTGTGTGAAATATAACAAAGTCTAGGCCTGCTTTTAGTATCCTGGTGGTCCAGTGGTTTCAGTGGGAGGTTTCCGGCAGGCTGGCAGGTAGGGAGAGAGGTAGGAAGGTTAAGGGGGGAGATGGAGGGAAGGAGGCATGTAAGGAGGGAAGGCATGTAAACAGATAGTAAAGGAGGTAGGTAGGTAGGGAGGCTGGCCAGTAGGAAGGGAAGTGGATGGGGAAGAATTAAGGGAGGGAAGAAGAAGAGCTCAGGAAAGGAGGAAAGAAAGGAGAGGGGGGAAAGAGAGGAAGGAAAATTAAATCAACATTCAAACAGACAGGCATGCAAACAAAGCACGGGGGAGGGGGGGGTGTCGCCAAGCGGACAGAGACCTCGAGACGTCCCTGCAATTGCAATATCACCTTACAACAGCGACGGAATACGTAGGTTGGCTGCAATTGTATGTCCTCCCATCCAACTTGGCTGCTAGCGAGACAAGGCTTCCTGGAATAGTGCGCAGCATGGACATGAAGCCTTCAGGGTCATTGAAAGTCATGGGATATGTCATGAACAAACCAGTGTCGTCTCACCTACCTTGGGAGACGAGAGTGTGTGTGTGTGTGTGTGTCTGTGTGTGTGTGTGTGTGTGTGTGTGTGTGTGTGTGTGTGTGTGTGTGTGTGTGTGTGTGTGTGTGTGTGTCTGTGTGTGTGTGTGTGTGTGTGTGTCTGTGTGTGTGTGTGTGTGTGTGTGTGTGTGTGTGTGCGTGTGTGTGTGTGTGTGTGTGTGTGTGTGTGTGTGTGTGTGTGTCAGTGAGAGATGAAATGGTGGCCTCATTACATATAGTGTAGTAAATGTCACATGTGAGTCAATCGTCCCATTTTCCATAAATAATTCAACACCGACTCTTCGTAATAACTTAATGGTAGAGAAAGTGAACCGCGGGCCTATGTAATCGTAAATTATCTAACAAGGGAACGTTTTACCACACGAGAGTAAAGGAGAAAGTACAGTGGGCACGCCTGACTGACTACACCACGTAGCCTGTAGAAACTTTGAGAACTTACCATTGCGAGAGTAGAGGAAGAGTTTGGCAGTCACGAATAACAAAAACGTGATGAAAGGCAAAAATGTAAAATTTGAATAAAATGAAGAAGCAAACGAAAAATTATAAGCGAAATGTTTCTTCGATTGTTAAAAAGCTCTGAGTAATAAATGAAGACGAAGAATATACTGTAAATCTCAGATTGTTTCAAATTAATTTCAAACGTGAAAATGTGATTCTGCAGCAATTGAAGTGACCAGAGACAGAGTTGGTGCAGAGCTGTCGCTAGGGGCTGAGGTTTTACGATTTTGAGGAACGAATTGAGAGAATATATGAAGATATTACAGAGATATATGTGTTAGAGAGACATGTAAATAGATCTCAGAATAGAATAATATAGAAAAATATAGAAAGCGATAAAGGGATAAAGTTGAACAGATAGCCAAACCGCAAATCTCCTGCAAACATTAAAAAAAAGTTGATCACAATCCCCTATATTCAATTTCTCGAAACCACAAGAGTTGAAAGCCAAGTCGCGGACCCACAAAGGATGCTGACATGGTTGACCTGATAGCAAGAGAGAGAGAGAGAGAGTAATTTTCGCCGCTCGGTGTCACATCTAAGAGTTGACTCTCTCGACTTGTCTCCGCCCTTACCCCTCAAACTTCTCCCAACTTCTGCTTGCCTGCACGATAATTCCTGCTACTTCCCCTACCACCACCACCATCCATCCCTCTCTTCTCCCCCTCCCCCACTCCCTCCCGTACTTCCCTCTTCGCCAACCTCAAGGACCCTCACCACCGCCGCCAACCAACTTTGAGACAATTACGGTGAAGGGGGGAGCAATGGCTTGTGAGTAATAGTCCGGCTTGTTTGACTCTGTGTGTATGTATGTGTGTGTGTGTGTGTGGCGGGGTGAGGGGTAAGGTACTTGGGCAGAGAACCACATCACCCCCCCAGCCGTCGTCTTATTTGTGTCTTGTGGATTATTACGATGTTAAGCGTAAGGGAGGTAAAAGCGGAACAATGATTATCCGAAGATTCTGAGACTTCAAGATTGCGGGTTATTTAAGTTTTAATTGGTGTGGAATTACCACTGAGGAAAGTTGAGTCGGCGGTGTTTTTTATATTTATTTTTATTGAATTATAATCGGTACTGAGAAAGAAATACTTGGCTTCTTGTTTGCCTCCGTGACGAAAGAGAGAGAGAGAGAGAGAGAGAGAGAGAGAGAGAGAGAGAGAGAGAGAGTAAAAACTTCGTGATTCGTTATGGATATGTACAAAGTAACTCTATATATCCTTTAGGAGAGAAAAAAAACACTACCTCCCTTGTGAGATATCTCTCATTCTCTCCTGGGTGTGGAAAGGACACACCCCTATCTCTCCTTCTCTTGTACATATTAGAGTTTATACATCTCTGACCTGCTAGTTAATTCTCTGGATAATAAACACACGGGAACTTTTCTTATGGGTGAAATTTAGAGCAGTCTGCTAAACCTTCACAGAAAAAACACGTTCTTGTCTGACTCTAGGGAGACACATTTTGAGGAGTCTGCACTGAGCTGAGTAACGCCACCTCAAAAATGTCCATCTTGGCTTTCTCTTCTAATTCTTCTTCCTCTTTCTCCTTCTTTCTCTCACCTACTCTTAAATTGGGTTGGATGACTGTGTGTGTGTGTGTGTGTGTGTGTGTGTGTGTGTGAATTTCAGTCTCAACCAACTTCTGTCACTTTCTACATCCTTCTGTCACTTCTCTCCCTTACCTTCTCTTCATCTTTTTTCTCTTAGTTAACCCAAACAAAGAAAAAGAAAAACGTTGTCCTCTGTAGTAAGAGAAAACAAATTTCCTTCAGAATGTAAATTAATTTCGGAGAAAGATGTGTAAATCTTATACTCTTCGATGTATTAGTAACCATCAACATTAAAAACATAAATTCAGACTTTTTTTCATATATCAAGTACAACCTCACAAAAGACGTTCTTTTTTTATTACACATATATATTAATGCTAATTCAAATAACTGTATTGATTTTAATTACTCTTTTATCTTTCATAGCTATTAAAAGTTATTGGACTTGTTAAAACTTCATACAACTACAAAGGACAAAAAATTACGGCTGTTATTGGATTTCAGGCTCTAGGGAGAGGCATTACAAAGTATTGTTGAGGTTCTTTTACAAGGCCGTATATCCAGCCCGCCTTGAGCAGTTTTGGGGTCTCAGTGGGATTGGCTCGAGGTCTGTGACTTGTGTAAGTTTCGGCTCACTATGCCGGGGTCAAGGCGTGTTTTCTCGTCTGTGTGATGGCCACTTCTGACTCTTTATCATCTCTCCAGTAGATGGCATCTCCTGAATCCCACCCCTGCCTCTGTTGGATTTCGAATTTTATGAACAAGTGGAGTTATCAGGGATGTCATTGTGAAAGGAATTAACTCATCGTCATCAAGGGGTTAATTCATCGTCCTCAACGGGTTAAATCATTATCATTATGGGATAAGATCATCGTCCGTGAGGGGTTTAACATAATCCCCGAGGAATAAATCATCGTCGTCGAGAGGTTAAATCATCCTACATCAGGAATTACGGAATGTTCTTTTTTTTACTTATGAACAAAAGCTGAACAAAATCTTCAACGTCACGACAACAAAGAGTTTGTAGGAACAGCTTTACATCAACACACTCAGGCGAGGAAGCAAAGTAAATAAGTCAATAAACAGGTGAATAGATTTCTATGCAGAGAAATCCTCGACACACAGGGATAAAGGAGAGATAGAAGGGGAAGAAAGAAAGAAGTGAGAGTGGAGAAATGGGAAAGGAAAATAAAAGGAGAAGGGGAAAGAGAGAGTGAGAGGTGGGAGAACAGAGAGAGACAGGTAGCAAGAAGAGAGAGAGAGAGAGAGAGGTATGTCTGGTAAGTTGAAGGAGACATTAGCGTGTACTGTACATTATTAAGGCGAGTGTTATTGTGGTGATTTGGTGTCTCTGGTGGTCGAGCTGCTGGTGCCTTTCCTTAGTGAAGTTTTTGCGTGTGTCTTTCTCTCTTTATTACTTTGAGTATCTCTCTCCTTCTATGGTTGTTTTTTTCTGTTTGTCTCTACGTTTGTTAGACTGTTTTCTTCTCTATCTCTCTCTCAGCACACACACACACACCTCTTCTGTCACTACATCCCCACCTCCTCATTCGGTTTCCATTCTTTGACAGTCATTTCTAATCCAATAGCATCAGTGAGTGGCTGTAGGAAAGACGCTCCTCAAGTACGCATAAATGGATTAAATTTAATTTATACCTAAAATTTTCTACAAGAGAATCCCACCGAAGACATTCACTACCTCACAACACATTCGTTATTCTATTCCGAAATAAAAGAAAATGTGATTAACTTAGGCGGCGCTATGATGTACTTCACTACAGTTTTATTATCTGTAAGAAAAACCACTTGTTATAGTAATAAGAGGTGTAATGTGTGAATTTGTGTAGCGATGTGTTCTTTTTTCGTTCTCCTCAACGATGAAGGAGTCGTCTTCTCTGCCTGTCTGTCTGTTTGTGCGTCTGTTCCTACACTATGGATGATATCTTGTGGCTTATGGCGTATATTTTTTTTGGGGGGGGGGGCGGGGGTGATAATTTTCTACCTTGTGGATGCCATTCTCTATACACCTGCTATTTTTTCTTTATTGTTTTCTTATTTTTTACTCTATTGTTCAAATTGTATTTTTTCCCCAACTGCTAACACATTAAATCTTACCTTTCTTAATACACCACTTCCTCCATTCCGTATGCATTCAGACTGACATCGATTCTTCTTTTCAGCATTAATTTTTGCTTTTCTCTGACCATACATTCTCCCAAACTCTATCACTGATATTTGTGTTGCTTGCTCCGAATCTCCCACTAGCACAGTGTCATCTGTAAACAGAAGATGACTCACCTCCCATTGCCTTCCCATTTCATTATTTACCCAACTTGCACCCTCTGTCCATTACTCTAACTTTCCCCTCTCCTACTATCCCGTCCATGAAAGTATTGAGCAACTATGGCGACGTTACAAATCACAGATAAACTCCAAAAGATATAGTACTTCACTTTCCCTGCACACATATGAACTGATTGCATCAAGTTTCCAGATATTTTCAATACCTTCCACATCGCTTTTCTACCTACTATTATTATTATTATTATTATTATTATTATTATTATTATTATTATTATTATTATTATTATTATTAACACAGCAAATAGGTGTTGTTTCCTGTTGTTAAATCACAGCCTCGCCTTTGCTGAGTTTCGTAAAATCGGTTCAGTGGTTTTATAGATATTTGTTTCAGACACACACATACACATTAAGGAGGCAATTACAATGCCTCCTTTCTCTCTTGGGACTGAAATACTAACCAGGAAGAAATTTCCCCAGACGCCAAAGGTAATCTGTTAGAGTGAGTTTGATGCTTTCAGAGGAAGACATCTGCTATAAAGCATCATCTGATCTGTTTAGCATGACTGAGACACCATAAATCAAGATTAACTTCATTTTGCACCTAAAACAGTCTTTTGATCTAGTACAAAAGCTAAGGTGAAATAGTAGGAGAGGACAATATAATTATTTCAGCTAATTCCACAGGTAATATTTTATGGTCATAGCTCGTAACATAAATCCAGAATTATAATTTGTTTCTGGATATTATCATTAACTTATCAATACTTCACTATAATTTAATTGAGACTTTATTGATTTTTTTATATATTTTTTTTAACAAGGAACAGAATTATTGCTGTCTGGGAAAGGATATTGAGTTCATTACCCGTAACTTAGTGGTGTTTGTGTATGGTTATATATAGTCAATAATACATATGATGATGTTAAAAAGCTCCTAGAATGAACTACAGTATGTGAACCGCTGTTAAAACTTTGTCGTAATTCGTAATCGTGATCCTAAGTCTGACGAATGTTTGAAGGAAGGCCATGTGTATCACACCAGATTGGTATTTAAAAAACTTGTATTTTTTTAACCAGATGACCGACAACTGGGTGAGGTGTCACAGCCCAGTCGAGTATTTCACAAAGCTCTTGGCTAAGTGAATGTTTCGCGTTGTTGTTCCATGAAAAACGTTCACTAGAAGCAACACTCGTCTCTAGTGCAGCACAAATTTAACTCCAACACAAAAGTTTCAGGCAAAAAAATAAAAACAAAAGGAAAATGACGCAAGGAGAGTATAAGCATTTAGAAACCCTCGAATGTTTTTAGTTTTTCCTGGGCTGCGGGAACATAGGAGAGTTTTAAGCATCTAATTTGCATAATGCATGAGTTTTAGTAATAAATATTGACAGCGAGAGCACACCAGGCTTTACGGAGAGCCTGACCTGGGTCTGTTATACGAGGTGTGGGCTCTCCTGGGGGGGCGGGGTGTTCGTCCTCATGCTAGACTTAGTAAAACATGTGATTATTTGTAGTTTCCGGGTTACTGTTACACTGTGTGGGTAACCATGAGCCCCTGCGATATGGTGTAACGTCATCAATATTTATCTCCTCTTGAAGGTAACAGACATGTCATTATTGTGGATTTCTTCCTGTTTTCCTCTTCATTCTTTCATTTTTTCTTTCATTCTTCTTGGAGATAATTCACAAACCATCGCCACTTCATCAATCTTGAGCTAATTAATTTGAAGTTTGAAATTTAATTAATCTTAATTTCTCTTTTTTTTAATGTTATACAGCAAAAAGTTAAATTCACTAAATTACATATGTATTTAAGTTTCTCTGTTTATCCATATTTAGACCAATCATGTTGTAAGTTGTTACGAGAGACCACCTTTACTATTTTTTTCCATTTTACAAGGGTCAAAGGTCACCGACGAATCATCTGAGTCTGAATGGAGACAATATCATGACCTCTTCAATTCCCACATATGTTACTATATATCTGAGAAACACACACACACACACACACACACACACACACACACACCACACACACACACACACACACACACACACACACACACACACACACACCACACACACACACACACACACACACACACACACACACACACACACACCACACACACACACACACACACACACACACACACAGCCACACACACACACACACCACACACACACACACACACACCACACACACACACACATTGACACACACACATTCACACACACACACACACACACACACACACCACACACACACACAGTCACAAACACACACACACACACACACACACACGCGCGTTCATTCTGGTTTATCCTTGATTTATCAACACTATCTTTACTTTTCTGTTTTCACTAATTTTCTTATTTTTGTAATAATCTATGGAAACAATATGACGATACAAACAAAATATACTCACATAGTATCAGTGTGTGTGTGTGTGTGTGTGTGTGTGTGTGTGTGTGTGTGTGTGAGAAGGAGAGAGATAACTTTATTTTTATTATACACGAGAGAACTAAAAAATGTATATCTCACTCGACAGTTGTAGCAAAATGGTCTCATAAACACATACCATTTGAGAGGACAAGCTGAATCCCAGACAAACCGAGAGCCGGATCTGAGGTTTTATATTTAAGCTCTTTTTTTCTTTTTTTTTTTTTAGATTAGCTTAAGTTAGATTAGGTTAGGTTAGATTAGGTTTAGGTTAGGTTACGTTAGGGGTAGGTGGGTTAGGTTAGGTTAGCTGAGAATGGGTTCCTGCTCCTGTTTATTTGCTCACCTAACCTGTCCTCTAACATAGCCTTTACTGCCCAACTTAACTTTGCCAACATCATCGTCACCGCATTACGATTTTATAAGCTTGATTGGGCTAGCTGTGATTGCCTTTGGGCATGGTGTCCCGGTAGTCATCAAGCAAATTTGAAACCGGATGTTCTGCTTATCGCTAATCACCTTTTATAGAGTTGGAACTGGACGTTACAAGTAGGACTTCCAAGCGACCTGAAAAAGGCAAGATTCTTAATCCCTTACATTACCCTAACATACTCGTTAACATACCCCTAACATAGGAACACTACCGTCTAACATTACTCTACCTCTAACATAACCTAACCTAACGTACACTACCGTCTAACATGACTTAATCTACCTCTAACATAACCTAACCTACCCTCTAACATAGCTTACCCCGGCCTAACATACTGTATAACCAACCTTCACCAGGCCGAACTCACACACACACACACATACACACACACACACACACACACACACACACACACACACACACACACACACACACACACCTCTAATACGATAAATCGACCCTGGAATCTTGCCGGAGACCAGTTATATGCTTTAGTGGTCTTCGGCGATAGCAAGAGAGAGTCACCCACTGGAGTTGGCTGGTGCTAAGCCTCTTTATCTTCACACTATCTAATATTCTGGCATCCTTATCGCGTGTCTTTTAAAAGCTCTCGGAACATTCCTACACTCCCAACTTTTACCAGCCAGTGAAAGTCTGTACGTTTTTCACTTTTACAGCTGTTATAAGTACTGTAAACTCTGGTAGGTTCATGTAACTTTTCTCATTTTCGTTGGACGCATAGGAAAAACGAGTTGATTGTTAAGCACACTTGGTGATGTTTGTTAGTGTGTGTGTGTGTGTGTGAGTGTGTGTGTGTGTAGGAAGGGAAAATACGTTGTCATATAACTACTGTTGTTTCTATTCCAAACTCCCCTACCGCTACCACAACTGTTGTTATTTCTCTTACCACTTAATATTTTAGAGGTTTTGTTTTACAAATCCCACTACTTTTATCACCATCGTTATTGTTATGACTGTTGCTATTATTTTACTAATGTTTTGGGGGTGCAGCGACCCAGTGGATATATCTCGTCTCTCTCTTTTAACATAGCAAAGTGGTTTTATTACTATAGCACCAGTCTTATCTCTTTTGCTACATATGATCAGCATACAAAGATGAAGATAATTTATTCCATCGGCCTTTCTCTTTATTTCCCAGCCAATTATATAGTTAGTTACCTGTCTTCTCTTTCTTTCGGATTACCTAATCAACAAAATTTCATAAGTCCTTCTCTCTGGCAGAATAGAAAAAGGACAAATTTAATAACTCCTTTCTCTCTACCAACACCATCAAGACG
>NW_024727652.1:0-11372 GCF_018991925.1 Homarus americanus
CCCCATCCCCCATCCTCGCCCATCCTGGGAGGTGGAGAATGGCACCATCCGTCAGGCGCCGACGGAAGGTATCAGGACCCACCCACTGGGAAGGGCGTGGAAACCCCCCCATCCTCCCCATCGCCCATCCTGGGAGGTGGAGAATGGCACCTGACCTGACCTCGCCTTGCCAGTATGGGTAATCACGACTAAACAAAAGAAGGGCGACTGTCAACAAATAGATCCTCAGCGATAACATTAAATATACCAAAGACCTGATAAAATAAAATAAAACAGCTGAAATATACAATATCAGCGGTAGAAGTAGTACAGTAACAGTACAAATTCCAATACCAGTAACAGCAACAGTAACAAAAGTAGCAGTAGTAGTAGTAGCTTTAGTAGTAACGATAATTGTACCTGATAACATAATGGCAGGTATTTCCGTAGATGCAAGTAAGAGTGTGTGTGTGTGTGTGTGTGTGTGTGTGTGTGTGTGTGTGAGAGAGAGAGATAGATAAAGGGATAACTCAGGTATCAATTGTCTACAAGAAGGTTATACTTAGTAGTGCTATTGCAATAAACATATGATTTCAATGCTGGCGAGATGGGAACACGTTTTCACACAATGATTTAAGTAATTTAGTAGTAGCTGGCATCTACTTACATTTACATTGGTCCTCTTATGAGCCAGAAAATGCTTAGGTTGTGTAAATAAACAGATTTTGATAATAATTCTTTTTTTTTTGGGGGGGGGGGTTTACATTGCTTCCTCAGGGTCTCTCTTGGTGGTTATGTTCAAGTTCAAAGGTTGATTGAACTTTAATAACATTTAAACTTGTTCTCGTGTTATTATCTTTGTTCTCGTGTTCCTTGTCCGTGGCTTTGGTCAGCTCCACCTACCGGGCACTTACGTATGCAAACCAAAGATACCTAGTTTAATATGGTGATATATTAGCTGACCCCTTCCAGGTATATAACAAGAACAGTGTATCTACCTGTAACCTTATAATTTACCTATAATCTCAAGGTCAAAATAACTGAAAATAACCAAGAATAAAATAATAATCGCGTACATGCAAAACCTTCATTATCCTCAATAGACAGATACCAAGAGCAACAAGAGCTGGCGGTAATGATGGGACGCCTCGACCCAGGCCAGTAATCCAGGACAATAAACAGCAACAGATCGGCATAAACAAGGATGTATGAGGGTACGTGGTCGGGTTCCTCATCACAACACCCAAAACAAAAACTTTTATACAACTCCTCCCCCTCAATACCCGCCAGAGCAGAACACTTGCCAGCTTATAAAATGGAAATCATGGCGGTGTTATTTTTCATTTACTGACAGTTTATACAGTCCTGATGAGTGTATGTCTTCTTCAAGTGACTCCCCTTCAAAGGTGTGGAAGTGAAACAAGACCACCATCCCTCTCCCCATCTCTTGTACCCAGCTGTAAGACTCGTCGGTGTGTTGAGATGAACGCTGTGGATAATCTGGAAGTATTTACCCAGAAGCAACAAGTGACATTACGACCACCACTCCGGGATATATTAGGACAAACACATCACCCAGATGACATAGATAACGATGTAGAATTTGATGTAGCGAGCGTGCTAGTCGGACCAGGTAGGTAGGTAGGTAGGTGACCGCGTGTGGCCTGAAGTAAGAGGCGAAGATAATCCACTGTGGAATGTTATCATGGGAGGGAGAGAGAACATACCTGTCTCTAGACCTCCCAGCTGTATACACTACTGCAAATTACCTCTAATTATACACACACAACTTGAACAACTACAGCCCTCGTAAATACCGAATACTCGATATAATTATAGCAAATAAGAGGAGTGAGTTTCAAAGTGGAGGTTTAACTCACATGAAGTATGACTTGAGACTCTAACATCACGGCCGCCATGATAAGTTCTTTGTTAGATGACGCCTCGCCGTAACTCCTCCCCGTTACCACATACATCAACCAAACAACCAGTAAACTTTGCAAACGCACTGGTCGAGTTTTTGTGACGAATAACAAGTTTATGGTGGGGGGGGAAATAAATGACGAGGAATAGTTAATCTCGTCGGGGATTGATTTCGACGTAATAATCCTCATTAAACGTCATAAATTCTTCCTCTAAAACCATCTCCCTGTTTTCTACTTCTGCTGAACGGAATCTTTTGTCGTTACTGAAAGAAAGATGATTTTTTTTCTGTTAAGTGAATAATAAAATAACTAAAATAAGGAAACTTCTTAACTGATTTGCCGTTGAAATGTAATTAATTAAGGATTACCTTTGTGTAATTCGTAATGTATACCTGAGTGTATCTACCTGTTGTTTCTCACTTATTGGTCTTTTCGGATCACCTGAAGATTAGACACCCAAGCTTATTTCACTCGATTAACGTCCAAACGCTGGCTAGTAAGGGGTAGGTTAGGTTAAGTTAGGTCAGAACAGATTAGATCCTAATCTAAATTAACATATGTGACCTAACCTAATTTAACCTAAAGCAACCTAACCTAACCTAGCTTAACCTATAGACTAAATTAACCTAAGATATCATAACCTAAGCTAACCTAACCTAAGCTATCCTAACCAACAGTAACTTAACCTAACCAAACTTAACATAACTTATCCTAACCACAGGTCGCCACGCCCACCAGTCACCACCACAAATCACCACGTCTACCACAAGTCACCACGCCCACCACAAATAACCACGCCCCCGAGTCACCATAAATCGCCACAAATCACCACGCTCACCTACAATTCACCACACCCTCTACAAACACCACGCCCACCACCAAGTCATCATGCCCATTACCGAGTCACCACGCCCACCAAGTCACCACCAACAATTCACCACGCCCACCAAGTCACCACCAACAATTCACCACGCCCACCAAGTCACCACCAACAATTCACCACGCCCACCAAGTCACCACCAACAATTCACCACCCCCCTCCACAAATCACCACGTGTCTTATTTCTGAACTGTTAAATTGTGGGCTTGAGAATGACCCAATGATTCTAATGGTTTGGTGTCCCGTTATTACCCACCGTGTCCTCAGCTTTAATAATATATCAGTTTCTTGTCTGTGTGTGGGTGGGTGTGGGTGGGTGTGGGTGTGGGTGTAGGTGGGGTGGGTGTGGGTTGGTGTGTGTGTGTGTGTGTGTTTCAGAGTTATCCCTACACTGTCACTGCCTCACTCGACACTGTCACACTCAACACTGTCACTGCCTCACTCAACACTGTTACTGCCACGCTCGACACTGTCACTGCCACACTCAACTGTTGCTGCCTCACTCGACACTGTCACTGCCACACTCAACACTGTCGCTGCATCACTCGACACTGTCACTGCAACACTGTCACTGCCATACTCGACACTTTCACTGCCACACTCAACACTGTCACTGCCTCACTCGACACTGTCACTACAACACTGTCACTGCCACACTCGACACTTTCACTGCCACACTCGACACTGTCACTGTCACACTCGACACTGTCACTGCCACACTCAACACTGTCGCTGCCTCACTCGACACTGTCACTGCAACACTGTTGCTGCCATACTCGACACTTTCACTGCCACACTCAACACTGTCACTGCCATACTCACACTCGCTGCCACACTCAACACTGTCACTGCCTCACTCGACACTGTCACTGCAACACTGTCACTGCCACACTCGACACTTTCACTGCCACACTCGACACTGTCACTGTCACACTCGACACTGTCACTGCCACACTCAACACTGTCACTGCCTCACTCGACACTGTCACTGCAACACTGTCACTGCCTCCCTCGACACTGTCACACTGAAGTCAAATTACCAATCAGGTAGTACAAGTGTCTATGCCAAATCAACTTGCTTATCAACCTAACCTAACCTAACCTAGCTTAACCTAATCCAACCTAACCTAACCCCCTCCATTCCTCTCCTCCCTCACTCCTTCATCAACACCAGAAAATTGTGACCCTCCTCCTCCTCCCTCTCCATCCTACCCCCCCCCTCCCCCTTCCATCTTACCCTCCACCCCTACCCGCTGCTACCTTTTTTACCCCTCCCACCAGCCCAGCCTACCCTCCCTCCCTCCCTCCCTCCGTCCCTCCAACCCTTCACCCCTCACCTACCTTTTCTCCCTCCTCCCCTCCATCTACCCCCCCCTCTAACTTCCCTCTCTCCCTCCTCCATTCTCTCCGTGGACGGGTGTGTGTTTAGCGTCAAGAGGAACCCAAATGATATCGCGTGTTGAACATATGGTAGATGGTCCTCTCCAGCCCGTAGATGGTGAAATGTTCCTGGGAGTGTCACCATCACTACCATTATCACCATCACTATCATCATAATCACCATCACTATTATCATTATCACCATCACTACCATCATAATCACCATCACTATCATCATTATCACCATCACTACCATCATAATCACCATCACTATCATCACTACATCATCATCAACTAATCTAATCTACCCTCACGTAACCTAACCTTAACCAACCTAGCTTAACGTAACGTAACGAAACGTAACGTAACGAAACGTAACCTAACCTAACCTTACCCCCCCCCCCGCAGGTGCTAAGTAATGACCTTCCAGCCTTACTATCCATTAATTAGCCCACCAGGTAGCGACATACACACCTCGTAATTACTACCTGCGTGAAGGTAAACCATAATTAAAATTCTCCAGCATGTAATTACTAATGGCCAATTATGTGTCAAACCAGTGCTGCTGACAATTAAGTGATTATTACTATCATCACTCCTACAACGTCTTCTGTCAGGCAATGTTGGTACACTCACTCTCTCAATTGCTTGTTAGGTTTGAGTTGTTAATGAATCTCTAACTAACATTTGCTAGCCTAACCACGGATTCATCACATGAAAAAAACATGAATAAATCACTATAATAACAGCAATAACATAACCTAACCTAACCTAACCTAACCTAAGCTAACCCAACCTAACCCAACCTTGACCTAATTAATTCCTATTACCTTTTGTAACGATAAAATCTGTATCGCATAAGCCGATTTAATCTCACACAAACAACGTAAATTTAATAGCGATAATTATCGCTATTAAATAATGTTAGAAGCAAATATACATATGTGCCCTGGTAGTGTTGTGTAATGAATTGGAAATTCTATCAGAGTCTGGTAATATGTTTTCAGGACACTCCCCCTTCTCCCTCTCCCCACTACCTCTCCTCCTCTCTCTAAGAACATAAGAATGAAGAAAACTTCAGAGGGTCTAATGGCCCATACTAGCCAGCCCCGTTTACACCCAACCCATATCGCTCACGTGTCATGTGAGGTCATCATAACTCCTCTCACCTCATGCTACATTATTAATATAATGAACACAAGAGGGAGGAAAGAATATCCTGTAGGCAATTGTACATAGTTACAATTCTCTCTCTCTCTCTCTCTCTCTCTCTCTCTCTGTGCTGTATCAGCCATAGGAACATTAATAGCTGCAGACACGTCAGCGGCTGTCATCATAGACATACGGGCAGAGAGAAGAGGCCAGAAGAGGAATGTGCAAGAAATTGATTCTACATGGGCACCTGATGTACTGCAAGAGAAAGAACCTGAGGAAGAAAGACCAGTTCTGATCACTGAGGATCTACAACGTCAACTGGATGATGTGAGGAGGGAGAGAGATGTTCTTCTCATTGAGGGAAAAAGAGGATGGCAGGAGAGGATTTATTGGCATGAGCTGATAGAAAATACTTTACTAAGGCTACTGCTGCTACTAAAGATGTTTTAAGTAGTTACTTTTTACTCTTCTCAGGTGAATTTTGTCTTGGCTGGTGTCCCTGTAATATACTGGTCGGTGGAGGATATCAGTCGAACACTGACCCTTCGCAGCTTAAGCCCGAAAGCTTATCACTACTTGCCTGATAAAAGTCAATTTCATTTCCCATCTATCAGTATACTGCATCGTTGGATTCTAAACTCAATGTGGAACCAGGTGTGTTGCATGCACTTCTGCAACTGTTGTACCATAAATGTGAGTCTATGGGTGACTGTAAACGTCTACGAGTTTAATATTTTCATGAAACAAGTGTCAGTGAAGGTAACACTTGTCTTGTGAGGTCATAATTCCTGTCACATCACTCACACCTGGAGGCAAAGGCAGCACCTGTGATCACCTGCTCTAACTGCCCCCCCCCCCCAACACCCATAATCTGATAATCTGTTGTCAGTGGCTGTAACACTTATCATATGAAGTCATAACTCCTGTCACCTCATGTCTACATTATTAGTATAATGGACAAACAGGGAGGAAAAGAACTCCTGTAGGCAACTGTATATATAGTCATCATTACCCTATCTTAAGCTGCAGTTATTTAAATACAAGACTATAACTGAAATACATTGTTTTTCTTTTAACCTTTCCTTCTGTGTATCACCCACCACACTGACTGGTGTCCTTAGCTAAAGTTATATGCAAGATTAAACTCTCTATTAGTATTATTTTCTATGTGAGATACTGAGATAACAAAGTACAGTATATAGAACCATAAAATGTTCTGTTTATAAGGGGTGAGAGGTAGGCGAGGGAGTCTACCTGTTGACGTCAGCAAAGCTCCACCCACCTTGGCCTGGCCTAGCCTAGCCTAACCTGACCTAACCTAACCTAACCTTGTGTAAAACAAGTCAAGTCTAGCCTAGCCTAGCCTAGCCTAACCTGACCTTATCTAACCAAAACTAACCTAACCTTGACCTGATCTGATCTGATCTAATATAGTGATTAGTTTTAATCAGATTGTTATCCGTCTTTTTGATCAGTCTAAGTTTCTTTCATCTTACTCTTCATTTTTTCTCTGTTGTTCATCTTTGTTATATTTTTTTCTTTATGCTTTCTTTTCTTTCCCTCCTCCTCCTCTTCTTATTCCTCACTTGTTCTTTAAGAAATCAGGATAACTATTAAGATTTGTTGACCGGTTTTCTCTACATTTTCATTAAGAGATTACTTATTAAAACAACATTATCTGTATTTATATTATCTTAAGAGGAGTCCCGGCCACAACAAACGCCCCCCACACTAACATAATGAAGCACTGCAGTAAATTATGTAAATATTTAAAAGGATTTGGATTTAATTGTAGGTCGTTTAATTTTAGGAACATTTCTTTAGTGTTAACGGGAGGCAGGTAATGGCTATTATTATAAAGCTTCCCTTATAATGACTACGGTCCCTCCAGCCAGACTTATACTAGCGTCTAAAGCCAAGGTGTGGTAGAGTCAAAGTTACCCACTGAAAAGTTTATTTGGATAAGTTAGGAGTGATTCTATTAAGTTTGGCTCCATTAGGCGGTGTAAGGTTACCTGGAGTGGATGATTATGTGTTGGATGGGGCGGAGAGGAGTCACACCAGGTTAGTTAGACTCCAGTTAGTGTGTATTTTATCCCTTTAACTCTCAAAGGAAAATTAAATAGATTACTTGTTTTATAAGGTAATTATTTCATCTTAATTCATCGGCTTATACTTTCATGATGTTACGTAAGTCTATAAATTCACTTAATTATTTTAATGGCAGGAAAATAAAAAGATACCTGCTGTAATTACCGCGTTGGAAACTACAATTAGACAACCAAAACAGCATCATCGGCCATTACAGAGCGTTATGTTGTGTAATGTAAGCACTTAAGTCAGTGGCCTAAAGCCTGAGGGCTGCTGTGTGAGGTGGTTCAGTCACGATACAAACATTACCAACATGTTTATCTTCACCAGGTGGGCTTAACATGACCAGGTGATGCCTTACTAACTCTTGGACAATTATTGTTGTTTAGTGAGTTTTTATGAAGCTACAAGATCATTTTACGCCTCTTGGAGAAAATTGGGTAAAAATTTGTTTTCATCCCAATTTCCCCAATTGGTAGTTTTGTTTTTGTATTTTGGTATTTTTTAACTGACCTGATCTGACCTCACCTGACCTAACCTGAAAATAATCCTAGTGATAATGGTAAAAAATGCCAAATACCTATTGGGATAAAAACGAATAATTAACCGATATTTTTGTATTATGGAGAAAACAAAATCTTCAAAAAAGTACAAAAAGTTATAAACATAAATCAATATTTTTAACAACTCCTCCAGGTATCTTTTGTTAGTTCCACCTTCAGTGTCCTCATGACTGTCCTTGTCTTTTTACTATTGTTTGTCTTCCTGTATCTTGGATGTTTTCTATGTCACAGTTTGTGTTTGTTCTGTATTGTACTTCGTCACTGTCCATGTTTTACTGCATTATATTTCTTTGTTGTGATAAAATAGTTCCAACACCTTCAGTTATAAACAATAATCATATGAAAGTCTTTGACATCAACATAAATTATTCCTTATTTTCGTTACTTAGATCCATTGAATTCTTGTGTCCGTGTCCGTGACAATGATAATATTAGAGTATAATCAAAGGACTAATATTGAGTTGTCTCTCAGGTTTTCATTCGACTGTATAAATTTATCACAGTAAGCAGTCTACTGTGTTATCATCCATACATACAAAGCTGTAGCGAGACTGCTGGAGTTATGCTGCATCATATTAATGCAGCATGCAGCATAATGCGACCTCCTCTCCCTCCCTCCCCGACATGACAGCATAATGCAGCTCCCTCTACCTCCCTCCCCAGCATGACAACATAATGCAACTCCCTCTCCCTCTCTCCCCAGCATGACAGGATAATGCAGCTCCCTCTCACTCCCTACCCAGCATGACAACATTATGCAGCTCCCTCTCCCTCCCTCCCCAGCATGTCAACATAATGCAGCTCCCTCTCCCTCCCCCCCAGCATGACAGCATAATGCAGCTCCCTCTCCCTCCCTCCCAGCATGAGAGCACAATGCAGCTCCCTCTCCTCCCCTCCCTCCCCCAGCATGACAGCATAATGCAGCTCCCTCTCCCGCCCTCCCCAGCATGACAGCATAATGCAGCTCCCTCTCCATCCCTCCCCAGCATGACAGCATAATGCAGCTCCCTCTCCCTCTCTCCCCAGCATGACAGCATAATGAAGCTCCCTCTCCCTCCATCCCCAGCTTGACAGCATAATGCAGTTCCCTCTCCCTCCTTCCCGAGCATGACAGCATAATGCAGCTCCCTCTCCCTCCCTTCCCAGCATGACAGCATAATCGCGCCCTCTCCCTCCCTCCCTCCCCCAGCATGACAGCATAATGCAGCTCCCTCTCCCTCCCTCCCCAGCATGACAGCATAATGCAGCTCCCTCTCCCTCCCTCCCCAGCATGACAGCATAATGCAGCTCCCTCTCCCTCTCTCCCAAGCATGACAGCATAATGCAGCTCCCTCTCCCTCCATCCCCAGCTTGACAGCATAATGCAGTTCCCTCTCCCTCCTTCCCGAGCATGACAGCATAATGCAGCTTCCTCTCCCTCCCTTCCCAGCATGACATCATAATGCAGCTACCTCTCCCTCCTCCCAGCATGACAACATTATGCAACTCGCTCTCCCTCCCTCCCCAGCAGCTGTCGCTCCCTCTCCCTCCCTCCCCGACATGACAGCATAATGCAGCTCCCTCTCCCTCCCTCCCCAGCATGACAACAATGCAACTCCCTCTCCCTCTCTCCCCAGCATGACAGCATAATGCAGCTCCCTCTCCCTCCCTCCCCAGCATGACAGCATAATGCAGCTCCCTCTCCCTCCCTCCCTCCTCAGCATGACAGTATAATGCAGCTCCCTCTCCCTCCCTCCCCAGCATGACAACATTATGCAGCTCCCTCTCCCCCCTCCCCAGCATGACAGCATAATGCAGCTCCCTCTCCCTCCCTCCCCTGCATGACAGCATAATGCAGCTCCCTCTCCATCCCTCCCCAGCATGACAGCACCCTGAAGTTCCTTAATGAGTTGGGCTCCAGACTTATTGAAACTACCAGAGACTCCAGGGCATCGATCTACTATTTACAAGACAACCAATTGGGAGATGATGGTAAGGGAAGGCGAAAGACATCAGGTAGATTTTTACAGAACTGAATTTGGTTGGGACACAAAGACAGGCTGGAAGGGTGAGGTATGAGGATCTGGTAGGGTGGAATATGAGGGACTGGAATGGTAGGGTATGAGGGATTAACAGGGTAGGGTATGAGGGACTAACAGGGTAGGGTATGAGGAACTAGAAGGGTAGGGTATGAGGACTGGCAGGGTGGGGCATAAGAAACTAACAAAACTGGGTAGAAGGGTGTGACAATCTCCTCTTCTACACTAATCACGCCACACGTTCTCCCTAAGTCATCAAAAAATATACATTTGTCATGGTGTTCAAAAATTCCTCTTTTACCAACACAAGCTCTCGTTCTTGTAGCCATTGTGATTTAGGCTGAGGGGATAGAGAGAGATATAGTGAAAGAAGTAGGAACAGATAAAGAGAATGACAGACATAGATATGAGGATATAATAATTGTGGAAGGGGAAGGAAAGAGGAGGTGGAGATAGTGGTAGAGGAAGCAGGGAAGGAGAGTAGGGGAGAGAGAGTGATGATATATTAAGGTTAATAGAGACAAGGGGGAATAGGATAGGTAAAGAGGATACGACAGGGCAGATTTAATCTAATTTCATGGGTAAGAGATGGCAGGAAACCTAGTGAGTGAGTGAGTGGGACAACCATTGATCGTGATCACGCCCCAGTCCACAAGATCGTACACACAAGATAGTCAAAGGAACAGAGGGAACATATTCGGCTTGTTGTCGAACACTTGAATCAAAGGAGCAATAAGTTATTACTGAGTCACTGCACGTTGGCTACATATTATAGTGTTTGTAAAGATCTTTCTTGTTACACTGGTCGAGAAGATCAGATAGCGACCGTACGTGAGCTGTGGCCCATATCTACAGAACCTCGACCATATTAGTTGGTAAAATTGTCTTCGTTTTCTTTGGTGAGTGATCGTGTATTTCCAGATGTAATAACTGAAATGTGTTCAGTGTCTCCAGCAGGACCCAGCTGTACTCTCTTATTGCTGGGACCTCTATCAATCTGCCTACACGAATATCAATAAGACCCGTTTCAACTTCTCTACAAACTTTAAGAGCGTTCGGTCGAGGAGTTCAGGTACGAAAAAAGTATGTTAAGTGAGAATAAATTAACACGAGGCCAGTCAGTGTGTCAAAACACGGTCGGGCCCACATCAACTGGCAATATAATCACATAAGGCGGATCATGACGATAACACATTTGTGCTTATTGTTTCATCAAAGTACTTAGGCAACATGTTAAATCTATTGTTTGTGTGAAAGTAAAAGGAGAAGCTGTACAGGTTGATCCACAGTTCCTGTTTCAACATCTAACAAAGGCATCAGGGAGAGTGTAAGGCAGGTGAGTAGTGTAACCACCCACTGCACTCTCAAGGGTCTGGCCTAA
>NW_024727653.1:0-23083 GCF_018991925.1 Homarus americanus
GGGGCCACGTATTGTCTTGCGCAGTTGTTGTTGGTTGTTGTTGTTGCTTTCGTTGTTGTTGTTGTTGTTGTTGTTGTTGCGGTTTCGATGTCCCAGTGTGTGTTGTTTGTTGTTGCTGTTGTTGTTGCTTGTTGTTGTTGTTGTTGTTGTTGCTGTGAGCCAGATGTTTCCCCAGTGTGTGTTGTTGTTGTTGTTGTTGTTGTTGTTGCTCGTGAGCCAGGTGCCTCCCAGTGTGTGTTGTTGTTGTTGTTGTTGCTGTTGCTCGAGCCAGGTGCCCCAGTGTGTTGTTGTTGTGAGCTTTGATGCTCCCAGTGTGTGTTGTTGTTGTTGTTGTTGTTGTTGTTGTGAGCCAGATGTCCTCCCAGTGTGTGTGTTGTTGTTGTTGTTGTTGTTGTTGCCAGAGCTAGATGTTCCTCCCAGTGTTGTTGTTGTTGTTGTTGTTGTTGTTGCTTGTTGCTTGGTTGTGAGCCAGATGTTTCCCCAGTGTGTGTTTTTGTTGTTGTTGCTAGGAGCTGTTAAGCATCCTCCCAGTGTGTGTGCTGTTGCCAGAGCCAGATGTCCAGTGTAAGTTGGTTGTTGTTGTTGTTGTTATTGCTAGAGCCAGTGTCTCAGTGTTGTTGTTGTTGCTCTGTTGTTGTTGCACTATGTTCTCCCAGTGTGTTGTTGTTGTTGTTGTTGTTGTTGTGGAGTCAGTAGCCTTCCCAGTGTGTGTGTTGTTGTTGTTGTTGTTAGTTGCTGTGAGCTTGCATGCTCCTCCCAGTGTGTTGTTGGTTGTTGTTGTTGTTGCTTGTTGTTGTGAGCCAGGTGTTCTCCCATTGTGTGTGTTGTTGTTGTTGCTGTTGTTGTTGTTGTTGTTGTTGCTGGTTGTGAGCCAGGTGCCTCCCAGTGTGGTGTTGTTGTTGTTGCTTGTTGTTGTTGTTGTGAGCCAGGCGTCCCAGTGTGTGTTGTTGTTGTTGTTGTTGCTTGTTGTTGTTGTGAGCCAGATGTTTCCTCCTGGTGCGTGTTGTTGTTGTTGCTGTTGTTGTTGTTGCCAGAGCCAGGTGTCCTCAGTGTGTGTTGTTGTTGTTGTTGTTGCTGTTGTTGTTGTGAGCCAGGTGTCCCAGTGTGTGTTGTTGCTTGTTGTTGGTTGTTGCTGTTGTTGCGGAGCTGATGTTCCCAGTGTGTGCTGTTGTTGTTGTTGTTGTTGTTGTTGGTTGCTTGTGAGCTCAGATGTTCCAGTGTGTGCTGTGTTGTTGTTGTTGTTGTTGTTGTTGTTGTGAGCCAGGTGTCTCAGTGTGTGTTGTTGTTGTTGTTGTTGTTGTTGGTTGCTTGTTGTTGTTGTTGCTGTTGTTGTTGTTGTGAGCCAGGTGTCTCAGTGTGTGTGTTGTTGTTGTTGTTGTTGTTGTTGTGGAGCTGATGTTCTCCCAGTGTGTGTGTTGTTGCTGTTGTTGTTGTTGTTGTTAGTTGTTGTGGTTGCTTGTGAGCTCAGGTGTCCCAGCGTGCTGTTGTTGTTGTTGTTGTTGTTGTTGTTGTTGTTGTTGCGGGACCAGGTGTCTCCAGCGTGTGTGTTGTTGTTGCTGTTGTTGTTGTTTGCTGGTTGGTTGTTGTTGTGAGCCAGGGTGTCTCTGCGTGTTGTTGCTTGTTGTTGTTGTTGTTGTTGTTGCTTCTGGAGCCAGGTGTCTCAGTGTGTGTGTTGTTGTTGTTGTTGGTTGTTGTTGGTTGCTTGTTGTTGTTGTCAGAGCCAGGTGTTCCCAGCGTGTGTTGTTGTTGTCGTTGTTGTTGTTGTTGTGCTGAGCCAGATGTCTCAGTGTGTGCGTGTTGTTGTTGTTGTTGCTTGTTGCTGGTTCCAGGTGTCCAGCGTGTGTTGTTGTTGTTGGTTGTTGTTGTTGTTGTTGCTGTTGCAGAGCCAGATTGTCCCAGTGTGTGTTGGTTGTTGTTGTTGTTGCTGCCTGGAGCCAGTGTTTCCAGTGTGTTGTTGTTGTTGTTGTTGCTGTTGTTGTGAGCCGATGTCCCCAGTGTGTGTTGTTGTTGTTGTTGTTGTTGCTGTTGTTGTTGTTGTTGTTGTGCGGAGCCAGGTGTTCCCGAGTGTGTGTGTTGTTGTTGTTGTTGTTAGCGGCAGTTGTTGTTGTTGTTGCTGGTGAGCCAGGTGTTCCTCCCAGTGTGTGTTGTTGTTGTTGTTGGTTGTTGTTGTTGTGAGCCAGGTGTTCCTCCCAGTGTGTGTGTGTTGTTGCTTCGCTTGTTGTTGTTGTTAGAGCCAGATGTCTCCAGTGTGTGTGTTGTTGTTGTTGTTGCTGTGTTGTTGTTGTTGTTGCTGTTGTGAGCTCAGGTGTCCCAGTGTGTGTGTTGTTGTTGTTGTTGTTGTTGCTGTTGTTGTTGTTGGTTGTGAGCCAGGGTGTCTCCAGTGTGCGTGTTGTTGTTGTTGTTGTGGAGCCAGATGTTCTCAGTGTGTGTTGTTGTTGTTGTTGTTGTTGTTGTTGTTGTTGTGAGCCAGGTGTCTCAGTGTGTGTTGTTGGTTGTGGAGCCAGATGTTTCCTCCCCAGTGTGTGTGTTGTTGTTGTTGTTGTTGTTGTTGTTGTTGTTGTGAGCTGATGTCCTTATGTGTGTTGTTGTTGTTGTTGTTGTTGTGAGCCAGGTGTCTCAGTGTGTGTTGTTGTTGTTGTTGTGAGCCAGATGCTCTCCCAGTGTGTGTGTGTTGTTGTTATGTTGTTGTTGTTGGTGAGCCAGATGTCTCAGTGTGTGTTGTTGTTGTTGTTGCTGTTGCTGTTGTTGTTGTTGTGGAGCCAGGTGTTCTCCCAGTGTGTGTGTTGTTGTTGTTGTTGTTGTTGTTGGTTGTGAGCCAGATGTTCCCAGTGTGTGTGTGTTGTTGTTGTTGTTGCTAGAGCCAGGTGTCTCAGTGTGTGTTGTTGTTGTTGCTGTTGTTGTTGTGAGCCAGATGTCCCAGTGTGTGTTGTTGCTGTTGTTGTTGTTGTTGTTGTTGTTGTGAGCCAGATGTCTCAGTGTGTGTTGTTGCTTGTTGTTGTTGTTGTTGTTGTTTGCTAGAGCCAGGTGTTTCCTCCCCAGTGTGTGTGTTGTTGTTGTTGTTGTTGTTGTGGAGCCAGATGTTCCAGTGTGTGTGTTGTTGTTGTTATTGTTGTTGTTGTTGTTGTTGTTGTGAGCCAGGTGTTCCCAGTGTGTGTGTTGTTGTTGTTGTTGTTTGCGAGCCTGATGTCTCCAGTGTGTGTTGTTGTTGTTGTTGTTGTTGCTGTTGTTGCTTGTGAGCCAGGTGTCCCAGTGTGTTGTTGTTGGTTGTTGTTGTTGTTGTTGTTGTTGCTTGTGAGCCAGGGCCTTCCAGTGTGTGTTGTTGTGCTTGTTGTTGCTAGGTTGCTGTGGAGCCAGATTGTCCCCAGTGTGTTGTTGTTGTTGTTGTTGCTGTTGTGAGCCAGGTGTTCCCAGTGTGTGTTGTTGTTGTTGTTGTTGTTGTTGTTGTTGTTGTTGTGAGCCAGATGTCCCAGTGTGTGTTGTTGGGTTGTTGTTGCTTGTTGTTGCTTGCTTGTTGTTGTTGTTGTTGTTGTGAGCCAGGTGTCCCCAGTGTGTGTGCTGCTGTTGTTGTTGCTGTTGTTGTTGTTGTTGCTGTTGTGAGCAGGTGTCCCAGTGTGTGTGTGTGTTGTTGCTTGTTGTACCAGGTGCCCAGTGTGTGTTGTTGCTTGTTGTTGTTGTTGTTGTTGTTGTTGCTGTTGCTGTGAGCCAGGTGTTCCAGTGTGTGTGTATGGTTGTTGTTGTTGTTGTGACAGGTGTCTCCAGTGTGTGTGTTGGTTGTTGTTGTTGTTGTTGTTGTTGTTGTTGTTGTTGTGAGCCAGGTGTTCTCCCAGTGTGCTGGTTGTTGTTGTTGTTGTGGAGCCAGGTGTCCCCAGTGTGTGTTGTTTGCTGCTGTTGTTGTGAGCTCAGATGCTTCCTCCCCAGTGTGTGTGCTTGTTGTTGTTGTTGCTTGTGATTTCAGGTGCTTCTCCCAGTGTGTGTTGTTGTTGTTGTTGTTTACAGAGCCAGGTGTCTCCAGTGTGTGTGTGTTGTTGTTGTTGTTGTTGTTGTTATTGGTTTGTTGTTGTTGTGAGCTCAGATGTCCCAGCAGTGTGTGTTGGTTGTTGTTGTTGTTGTCGGAGCCAGTGTTCCAGTGTGTGTTGTTGCTTGTTTGTTGTTGTTGTTGTTGCTGTGAGCCAGATGTCTCCCAGCGTGTGTTGTTGTTGTTGTTGTTGTCAGAGCCAGGTGTCTCCAGTGTGTGTGTTGTTGTTGTTGTTGTTGTGAGCCAGGTGTCTCCAGTGTGTGTTGTTGTTGTTGTTGTTGTTGTTGTTGTGTTTCAGATGTTTCCTCCCAGTGTGTGTTGTTGTTGTTGTTGTTGTTGTTGTTGTTGTGAGCCAGGTGTTCTCCCAGTGTGTGTGTTGTTGTTGTTGTTGTTGTTGTGAGCTCAGATGTCTCCAGTGTGTGTGTGTTGTTGTTGTTGTTGTTGTTGTGAGCCAGGATGTCTCTCAGTGTGTGTTGTTGTTGTTGTTGTTGTTGCTTGCTTGTGAGCCAGATGTTCTCCCAGTGTGTGTGTTGTTGTTTGTTGTTGTTGTTGTTGTTGCTGTGAGCCAGGTGTCCTCCCAGTGTGTGTTGTTGTTGTTGTTGTTGTAGGAGTCAGATGCTCTCCAGTGTGCTGTTGTTGTTGTTGCTTGTTGCTGTTGTGAGCCAGATGTCCTCCCAGTGTGTTGTTGTTGTTGTTGTTGCTTGTTGTTGTTGTTGTTGTTGTTGTTGCTTGCTGTGAGCCAGTGTCTCCCCAGTGTGTGTTGCTGCTTGTTGTTGTTGTTGTTGCTTAGCTAGAGCCAGATGTCCCAGTGTGTGTTATTGTTGTTGTTGTTGTTGTTGTTGTTGTGAGCCAGGTGCTTCCTCCCAGTGTGTGTTGTTGTTGTTGTTGTTGTTGTTGTTGTTGTGGAGCCAGGTGTCTCAGTGTGTGTTGTTGTTGTTGTTGGTTGTTGCTGTTGAGCTGGTGATGTCTCAGTGTGTGTTGGTTGTTGTTGTTGTTGTTGTTGTTGTGAGCCAGATGTCCAACGTGCGTTGTTGCTTGTTGTTGTTGTTGTTGTTGTGAGCCAGGTGTCTCAAGTGTGTTGTTGTTGTTGTTGTTGTTGTGAGCCAGGTGTCCTGCGTGCAGCTTGTTGTTGTTGTTGTTGTTGTTGTTGTTGCTGTGAGCCAGGGTGTCTCAGCGTGTGTTGTTGCTGTTGTTGTTGCTTGCTGTTGTTGTTGCTGTGAGCCAGGTGTCTCAGTGTGGTTGTTTGCTAGGTTGCTGCTTGTTGTGAGCCAGTGCTTCTCCCAGTGTGTGTTGTTGTTGCTGTTGTTGCTGTTGTGAGCCAGGTGTCTCCCAGTGCGTGTGTTGTTGTTGTTGTTGCTTGTTGTTGTTGTTGCTGTTGTTGTGAGCCAGATGTTCCCAGTGTGTGTTGTTGTTGCTTGCTATGGAGCCAGGTGTCTCCAGTGTGTGTTATGTTGTTGTTGTTGTTGTTGTTGGTTTGGTTGTTGGGTTGTGGAGCCAGGTGTTTCCTCCCCGTGTGTGTTGGTTGTTGTTGTTGCTTGCTGGCATGGAGCCAGGTGTTCCTCCCAGTGTGTGTGTTGTTGTTGTTGTTGTTGTTGCTGTTGTTGTGAGCCAGGTGTTCCCTGCAGCGTGTTGTTGTTGTTGTTGTTGTTGTTGTTGTGAGCCAGATGTTCCTGCGTGTGTGTTGTTGTTGCTGTTGCTTGCTGTTGTTGTTGTTGTTGTTGTTGTTGTTGTGAGCCAGATGTCCCAGTGTGTTGTTGTTGTTGTTGTTGTTGCTTGCTGTTTTCGTGAGCCAGATGTTCCCAGTGTGTGTTGTTGTTGTTGTTGTTGTTGTTGCTTGTGGAGCCAGGTGTTTCCTCCCAGTGTGTGTTGTTGCTTGTTGTTGTTGTTGTTGTTGTTGGTTGCTGTTGTTGTGAGCCAGATGTTTCCCAGTGTGTTGTTGTTGTTGTTGTTGTTGTTGTTGTTGTTGTGGAGCCAGATGCTCCCAGTGTGTGTTGCTTTCTGTTGTTGTTGCTTGCTGTTGCTTGTTGTGGAGCCAGATGTCCCTGCGTGTGTTGTTGTTGGTTGTTGTTGCTTACAGAGCCAGATGTCCAGTGCGTGTGTTGTTGTTGTGCCGTTGTTGCTTGTTGTTGCTGTTGCTGGTGAGCCAGGCGTTCTCCTGCGTGTGTTGTTGTTGTTGTTGTTGTTGTTGTCGGTTGTTGCTGTTTTGTGAGCCAGATGTCTCCCAGTGTGTGTTGTTGTTGTTGTTGTTGTTGTTGTTGTTGTTGTTGTTGTGAGCCAGATGTGCGTGTGTTGTTGTTGTTGCTGTTGCTTGTGAGCCAGTTCGTCTCCAGTGTGTAAGCATGTTGTTGTTGGCTTGTTGTTGGTTGTTGTTGTTGTGAGCCAGATGTCCCAGTGTGTTGTTGTTGTTGTTGTTGCTGTTGCTGTTGTTGTGTGAGCCAGGTGCTCCCCAGCGTGTGTTGTTGTTGTTGTTGTTGTTGTTGTGAGCCAGGATGCTCCAGTGTGTGTGTTGTTGCTGTTGTTGTTGTGAGCCAGGTGCTCCCGTGTGTGTTGTTGTTGTTGTTGTTGCTGTTGTTGTTGTGAGCTGATGTTTCCTCCCCAGTGTGTGTGTGTTGTTGTTGTTGTTGTTGTTGTTGTTGGTTGTGAGCCAGATGTCTCAGTGTGTGTTGCTGTTGTTGTTGTTGTTGTTGTTGCTGGTGAGCCAGGTGTCCTGTGCGTGTGTTGTTGTTGTTGTTGTTGCTGTTGTTGCTGCTGTGAGCCAGATGTCTCCCCAGTGTGTGTGTTGTTGTTGTTGTTGTTGTTGTTGGTTGTTGGTTAGAGTTGTTGTTGTGAGCTTCTTGTGTAAGCCCCAGTGTGTGTGTTGGTTGTTGCTTGGTTGTTGTTTGCTTGTGAGCCAGGTGTTCTCCCAGTGTGTGTTGTTGCGTTGTTGGTTGTTGTTGTTATTGTTGTTGTTGTTGTGAGCCAGATTGCTCTCCTCGTGTGCTTTGTTGTTGTTGTTGTTGTTGTTGTTGTTGTTGTTGTTGCTGTGAGCCAGATGTTTCCTCCTCTGCGTGTGTGTTGTTGTTGTTGTTGCTGTTGTTTAAGGAGCCAGATGTTCCAGTGTGTGATTGTTGTTGCTATTATTGCTGTTGTTTGCTGTGAGCCAGATGTTTCCTCCCAGTGTGTGTTGTTGTTGTTGTTTGTTGTTGTTGTTGTTGTTGTTGTGTGAACCAGTGTTTTCCCCAGTGTGTGTGTTATTGTTGTTGTTGTTGCTATTGTGAGCCAGATGTTTCCTCAGTGTGTTATTGTTGTTGTTGTTATTGTTGTTGTTATTTGTTGTTTGTGAGCTCAGATGATCCCAGTGTGTTTTGATTGTTATTTGTTGTTGCTGTTGTGACCAGATTGCTACCAATTAAATACTTACTTGTTGTTGTTGTTGTTGTTGTTGTTTACTTATTAGACTAGGTGTTCCACTCCAGTGCGTGTTGTTGTTGTTGTTGTTGTTGTTATTTGTGAGCCAGGTGTTTCCCCCCATCAATAAAATTGTTGCTATTTGTTGTTGTTGTTGTTGTGGCCAGATGTACTCCCAGTGTGTGTCATTTCATTGTTGTTGTTGTTGTGACATGAGCCAAGTGTTCCCCCAGTGTATTGTTGTTGTTGTTGTTTATTTAGTGACATTATTGTTGTTGTGAGCCAGATGTTTCCCCCAGTGTGTGTATCTATTATTTGTTGTTGTTGTTATTGTGAGCCAGCTTTCTCCAATGTGTATTATTTGTTGTTGTTATTTATTTGTTGTTGTAGTATAGATCCCCAGATGTACTCACCAATTTACTTATTGATTGTTGCTTGTTGTTTACTTATGAGACAGATGTTTCCTCCAGTGTGTGTTGTTTATTTAATTGATTTGACTAGTTGTTTCCTCCCAAAAATGTCATTATTTGCTATTTATTTATTTGTTGTTGTTGTTGATTGTTGCTATCTGTAGAGCCAGACGTCCTCCAGATGTGTTATTTATTTATTTTGTGAGCCAAGTGTTTCCTCCAATTATAATATTTTATTTACTTGTTGTTGTTGTTGTTTACTTGTTATTGTAAAGCAGATGCTCCTCCAAATGTATGCCTTTATTATTATTATTTATTGTTATTGTATTTGAAAGCCAAATGTTTTATATTATGTATTTATTTGATATTTATTTATGAGCCTGCTCCCAGTGTGTGTTGTTGTTATTGTTAGCTGACATTGTTACTTATGAGCCAAGTGTTCCTCCCAGTGTATATTATTGCTGATGTTGTTGCTATGAGCTAGTGTTCTCCCCAGTGTATGTGTTATTATTTATTTGTTGTGTTGCAGAGCCAAGTGTCTCCTCAGTGCGTGTGTTGAAATTGTTATTGTTGTTGTAGCCAGATGTTTCACTCAGTGTGTATGTTGTTGTTATTTATTGTTGTTATTGTTATTGATGTTATTTGTGACTAAATTGTTCCTCCAAAATTATATTATTATTGTTATTATTATTCTTCCAAATCTTGATTTCAAGTCTTTCCTCCCCGGTATCTAATATTATTGTTTATTGTTATTTATTATTTATTACTGAGTTTCCTCCCAGTGTGTGTATTTATTGTTGTTTCTGCTGGATCTTATTTGTGAAACAAGGTATTTCCTCTGATAATGTGTTATTGTGTTGACATTGTTATTTGTAAGCTAGATGTCCTCCAATTGTATATGTTGTTAGCTGTTGTTGTTGTTGTTATTCTAGCTATTTATTTGACCAGGTGTTTCCTCCCAATAATGTGTTGTTGTTATTATTTGTTGTTATTTGTTATATGAGCTAGGCGTTTCCACTCATTGTGTGTGTTGTTGTTATTTATTTGTTCATTGTTGTAAGCCAGAATCTTCCTCAGTGTGTGTGTTATTGTTGTTGTTGTTTATTTATTTGCATTTGTTACTTGTTGTTGTGAGCTAGACATTCCCCCAGTGTTGTGTTTGTTTGTTTTCCTCCAGTGTGTATGTTATTTGAAGTTGTTGTTGTTGTGAGCTAGATGTTTTTCCACCCAGTGCGTGTGTTATTTGTTGTTGTTGTTGTTTATTTGTTGTTGTTGTTGCTGTTGTGAGCTAGGTGTTTTACTCCAATTAATGTGTTGTTGTTGTTGTTGTTTATTATTTATTTGAGCTAGATGTTTCCTCCAGTATGTATTTATTTATTTATTTATTTATTTGTTGTTATTTATGAGCTAGGTGTTTCCTCCAATGTTATTGTTGTTGTTACTTATTTGTTATTCATTTATTTGTTGTTGTTATTTGTAGGCTAGATGTCTTCCTCCCAGTGTATGTGGTTATTGTTGTTGTTGTTTTGTTTGTTGTTGTTGTTGTTGTAGGCTAGGTGTTTCCTCCCAGTGTGTATGTTATTTGTTGTTGTTGTTGTTGTTGTTGTTGTTATTGTAGGCTAGATCTTTATCTGATGTGTGTGTTTTATTTGTTGTGAGCCAGGTGTTTCCTCCCAGTGTGTTGTTGTTATTTGTTGTTGTGAGCCAGGTGTTTCCTCCCAGTGTGTGTATTTATTGTTACTTGTTGTTGTTGTTTGTTGTTGTTGTGAGCCAAATTTTCCTCCCAGTGTGTGTGTTGTTGTTGTTGTTATTTATTGTTGTTGTTGTATTTGTTTATTTGTGAGTAGTGTTTCCTCCCAGTGTGTGTGTTGTTGTTGTTATTTATTTGTTGTTGTTTTTTGTAGGCATAGATGTTTCCTCCGATGTGTGTGTATTTGTTGTTGTTGTTGTTGTTGTTGTTGTTATTGTAAGCTAAAATGTTTCCTCCAGTGTGTGTGTTTGTGTTGTTGTTGTTGTTGTTGTTGTTGTAGCTAGATGTTTCCTCCCAGTGTGTGTGTTGTTGTTGTTGTTGTTGTTGTTGTTGTGAGCTAGATGTTTCCTCCCAGTGTGTGTGTTGTTGTTGTTGTTGTTGTTGTTGTTGTTGTTGTTGTTGTTGTTGTGAGCTAAGTGTTTCACTCCAGTGTTATGTTTATTGTTGTTGTTGTTATTTGTTGTTAGCATGAGCTAGGTGTTTCCTCCCAGTGTATGTTGTTGTTTGTTATTAGTTGTTGTGAGCTAGGTGTTTTCCTCCCAGTGTGTGTGTTGTTGTTGTGTTGTTGTGTATTTGTTGTGAGCTAGATGTTTCACTCCCAGTGTGTGTTGTTATTTGTTGTTGTTATTTGTAAGCTAGATGTTTCCTCCCAGTGTGTGTGTTATTATTATTGTTATTTATTGTTATTTGTTGTTGTTTAGTTGTTGTTATGAGCTAAGTGTTTCCTCCAATGTGTTGTTGTTGTTGTTGTTGTTGTTGTTGTTGTTGTACATGTAAGTTATTTCTCCCAGGTGTGTTTATTTGTTGTTTTATTTATTGCTGAGCTTAGATGTTTCCTCCCAGTGTGTGTGTGTTATTTGTTGTTATTATTAGTTGTAGGCTAGATGTTTCTCAGTGTGTGTTATTGTTTTGTTGTTGTTGTGAGCTAGGTGTTTCCTCCCAGTGTGTGTGTTGTTGTTGTTGTTGTTGTTGTTGTTGTTGTTGTTGTTGTGAGCTAGGTGTTTCCTCCCAGTGTGTGTGTGTTGTTGTTGTTATGAGCTAAGTGTTTCCTCCCAGTGTGTTGTTGTTGTTGTTGTGTTATTGTTGTGACTAGGTGTTTCTCCAAGTGTGTGTGTTGTTTAGTTGTTTGTTGCTGAGCTAAGTGTTTACTCCAGTGTGTGTTGTTTGGTTGTTGTTGTTGTTGTTGTGAGCTAAGTATTTTCCTCCCAGTGTGTGTTGTTGTTGTTGTTGTTGTTGTTGTTGTTGTGAGCTAGTGTTTCCTCCCAGTGTGTGTGTTGTTGTTGTTTTTGTTGATCTTGTTGTGAGCCAGATGTTGTCTCCCAGTGCTGCTGTTTGCTGCTGCTGCTGCTGCTGCCTGTGCCTGCTGTTGCTGCTGCTGTTGCTGCTGCTGCTGTTGTCTGCTGTTGCTGCTGCTGTTGCTGCTGCTGCTGCATTATGAGTCAGTATTCTAGATGGTGATTCCTATTTTAACCTTAACGTTACGACCCGTTCTGTAAATTTATATATAAGCTTCCATGTTTATATTGTTGTCCTGTGTTATTTATGGACACTGATATACAGTCATAAAAATTGTACTATTGTAACACCAATATATAAACACATATATATATATATATATATATATATATATATATATATATATATATATATATATATATATATATATATATATATATATATATATATATTTTATCCTCAGTCACGTTTCATCTTTGGATATTATCAGCTTACAATAGAATCAAAGTATTGCCTCTACTACCTTAAAGGAAAGACTTTACAGTACCAGCAGCGTAAATGGTTGACAGCTAAGCATTGTACACCATCCTACACCTTAACAAACTCTCTAGTGAGGTAGATATTGGTTCATATGGCACAGTTACTGTACACTCAGTTTCCCTTCTTCATTTCAAATGTTCCCCACACAGCCACACCTTCACGCTCTATGACCTCGGGGAAGTAACACGCTTGCATAATGGAACTAAGTAATTTTCCTAAAAAAAGTATAATTTAACGCAATAGAGAACAAGTTAGAAGGGCGGCAGGCCGACGAACATTCTGATGCTGAGTGAGAGTGAGAGGGTGTACGGTACTGTAGAGGCTAACATCCCTTCTGCGTGTGTGTGTGTGTGTGTCTTCAGCAGTAGGGAGCTGAAATTATCTTCAAAGTTACACGGATATCGAGCAGTGGTTCTCCCCACACTGCTATAGGGCAGCGAGAATGGGACACATACAGGAGGAACCTCAAGGCACTTGAAAACTTTCACCAACGTAGTCTACGTTCCATCCTCCGAGTTCGCTGGGAAGACACAAGAGAACAAATGCCAATATTCTTGCGTACACCAACTGCAGGACCACCAAGGCTACCATTATCCATGAACAACTACGCGGGACTGCCCATGTTATCTGCATGAACGACAGTAGACTTCCAAAGCAGCTACTTTACAGTCACCTAACGAATAGTAAACGTAACGCTGGCGGGCAACTGAAAAGGTATAAGGATAGTCTTAAGACAAATTCGAAAAATTGCCAAATCGACCCCCTCACCTGGGAGACGATTACGTAACGCTTGGAGGTGAACCACAAAAGAAGGTGTCAATAATTTTGAGTTAGCCCGACTAAATAACGTGGCAGACAAGCGCCGACGCCAGAAAGACGCTGCCCCTCGCTGGAAAGACGTTGCCGCCGCCCCTCCAGCACTAGATGTAGCCCCCCACATATGCAGCATCTGTAAACGATCCTGCCGGTCCCGTATCGGCCTCTTTAGTAACCGAAGAACTCACCAACGCAGGTGACACCCTTAATAACTCATGCCATTGTATCATAGTTGGAAGATCGTCATTCTCAGTTCCGAGTGACAGCAAATTAGTAGTAGTAGTGTGTGTGCGTGTGTGTGTGTGTGTGTGTGTGTGTGTGTGTGTGTGTGTGCGCGCAGTTACTAAGTTTCTGATCGGCAGCAGATGGTGTAGGGGTGAACACCGTTGCAGTGCCGGGCTTTTGTCCCTGGTTCCATCTCTCTTGTCATCTAATGATGGTGTTTGTTACTTATATTGTAATTAACAATAGGTACTTCAGTTTATGTCTTCACTTAGTAAAGTAGATACATGTTTAAAAATACTGTATATACATTAATGGCATTAATGAATCTTCACTTTTTGATAAACTGTAAATCCGCTTTTGGTGAGAGTTAAGTTGAGGTGTGATGGGTGACTTGGAGGTGTGATGGGTGACTTGGAGGTGTGATGGATGACTTGGAGGTGTGATGGATGACTTGGTCCTCTACAGTATCCTTTCTTCCTTCCTTCACTGTGTTACATTAAGGAACTTGGTATGGTAAATATAATACAGTCTATATTTCCAAGTAAGTAGATGACAATGAACAAATGTGAAGATCGATGAGAGGATAATATTAAATTATACTCTTGTAAAAGCTTGGTGATATTAAAATGTTATTAATTAATGTAAAGTTATAACAAGTAGAACACAGAAGGATATTTGAGGCAGAAGAGATGTCATTAGGTAATGTTGATCTTGTGCTTACAGCCTGCAGTGTATTACAGTCAGTATTGTAAGAAGGTCAAACTTACTATTACTTGTTAATGGGTTTACTTTATGTTATTATTTGATCTCGCACCTGACACTCGTGACAGTAGTGTAGTACCAGTGTAGAAACTTTAACTTAACACACTGCATTAAGCCAAACCACCAAATATCATGTCATTGGTCTATCATAACATGGTGATGGCAGTGACAGCAGTGGTGGCTGTAGCAACGATGATGTCAGTGACAATGGTGAACCAGTAACAGCAATGATGGCAGTGACAATGAAGATAGCAGTGACAGCGGTGATGGCAGTGACAACGATGATGACAGTGACAACGATGATGACAGTGACAACGATGATGGCATAACAACGATGATGACAGTGACAACGATGATGACAGTGACAACGATGATGGTAATAACAACGATGATAACAGTGACAACGATGATGAGGTAGCAATGATTGTGACGGTGACATCGGTGACAACGATGATGGCGTTCACAACGATTGTGACAGTGACAACGATGATGACAGTGACAACGGTGAAGTCAGTAACAACAATGATGGCAGTGACAATAATGATGGTAGTGACAACGATGATGGTGCAACATCAAGATGGCAGTGACAACGATGATGACAGTGACAACGGTGAAATCAGTAACAACAATGATGGCAGTGATAATAATGATGGTAGTGACAACGATGATGACAGTGACAACGGTGAAGTCAATAACAATGATGGCAGTGACAATAATGATGGTAGTGACAACGATGATGGCAGCAAGATGGCAGTGACAACGATGATGACAGTGACAACGGTGAAACCGTAACAAACAATGATGGCAGAAATAATGATGGTAGTGACAACGATGATGACAGTGACAACGATATGACGAGCAGACAACGATGATGGCAATAACAACGATGATGAAAGTGACAAGATAATGGAAGTGACAGCGATGATAACAGTGACAACGATGATGGCGGTAGCAACGATTGTGACGGTGACAACGATGATGGTAGAGGACAACGATATGGCAGTGACAACGATGATGACAGTGACAACGATGATGGGCAGTGACAACGGATGATAACAGACAACGATGATGGCGGTGACAACGATGATAACAGTGACAACGATGATGGCGGTAACAACGATTGACGTGACAACGATGATGGTAGTGACAACGATGATGGCAGGACAACGATGATGGCAGTGACAAGGTGATGGCGGCGAAAATGATAACAGTGACAACCGATTATGGCAGTGACCGATGATGGCAGTGACAACGATGATGGCAGTCACATCAAGATGGCAGCAACGATGATGACAGTGACAACGGTGAAGTCAGTAACAACAATGATGGCGGTGACAAATAATGATGGTAGTGACAACGATGATGGCAGTAACATCAAGATGGCAGTGACAACGATGATGACAGTCGACAACGGTGAAACCAGTAACAACAATGATGGCAGGTGATAATAATGATGGTAGTGACAACGATGATGACAGTGACAACGATGAAATGTGACAACGATGATGCAATAACAACGATGATGAAAGTGACAATGATAATGGAAGTGACAGCGATGATGGATAAACGATGATGGCGGTAAAGTGTTGACGTACGCACAACGATGATGGTAGTGACAACGATGATGGCAGTGACAACGATGATGACAGTGACAACGATGATGGCAGTGACAACGATGATAACAGTGACAACGATGATGGCGGTGACAACGATGATAACAGTGACAACGATGATGGCGGTAGCAACGATTGTGACAGTGACAACGATGATGGCAGACAACGATGATGGCGGCGAAAAACAATGATAAATATCACTGACGCGAACCATTGAGGCAGCGACAACGATACGACAGGACAACCGATGACGCGTGGAGGCAACGATTGTGACGGTGACAACGATGATGAGTGACAACGATGATGCGCATAAACGATGATGGCAGTGACAACGATGGTGGCAGCAACGATGACAGGCAGTGACAACGATGATGACAGTGACAACGATGATGGCAGTGACAACGATGATGTCAGTGACGAATGATTACAGTGACAACGATGATGGCAGTGACAACGATGATGGCAGTGACAACGATGATGGTAGTGAAAACGATGATGACAGTGATAACGATGATGTTGGTGACAACGATGATGGCAGTGACAACGATACTAACAGTGACAACCGATGATGCGCAGTGATGAATGCGGTGAAGACGGTTGCAGTGACAGCGATGATGCGGCGGCAAGAAAACATGTGGTGACAACAATGATCACAGTGACAACGATGATGTCAGTGACAACAATGATGGCAGTAACAACAATGATGACAGTGACAGCGGACATGACAATGACAGCGGACTTGACAGTGACATCGGTAATGGCAGTGACAACGATGATAACCGTATCAGCAATGATAGCAGTGAAAATGGTGACGGCAGTGAAAACAATAATGAAAACTAAGACACTCCCAATTTATACTGTATAACATGACAGACAGACAGAGAGGTGAGTTACGCCCAGCACGTAAGAACCAGGCATCGCCAGGACTCGTAAGACTACAAAGGCTCTTCACACCTGATGTCGTCTCAACACACACCCACATCAAATCTTATCTCTATTTTTAACAAGTTTAAAATTCCGGAAAAATTTGAAGACTTAATTATAAAGTTATGATTTGAATAAGAAAAGTTTTGATTACATGGAGGTCATGGAGGTCTTGATTATAGACAGACAGACAGGACACAGACAGATCACTATATACCAAACAAATGGCAGATAGTCGGTTTAGTGTTCACTTCTGTCAATTATAACCTTTGTCAATCATTTCTGTTAGCATGAACAAACAGTTATTTTAAATATTCGATATGTGTTCTGTCATTCGGTTCTGAAATATGTCAAATAGGTATATAACAATGTCTCAATGGCGGAAAAGATGTACCTTGGTCACAGATGTTACATGAATTTCATAATAGAACAGGCTTGCAAATTGTAGAGAAGGCTATCAATGTCACGTTACTGCCACGCTGTCCTGCAACGATCCTGTTGGCGGTCCCCGTGAAGCCAGCTGCAGGTCCTAACCGTACTGTATACAGGTTGTAGCCGGTTTTATCTACGTACACACGATGTTGTTGAATGCCATCCTCTTTAGTACTGAGCTAGCGCTACACGAGCGGCTCTCACGTCCTCTGAATTGTTTAGCTGGGTACATTGTACCTGGTTCTTGTGATTCCAGCATACAAAGCCCTAGAAACAGTCATGGGTCATATGTGGTTTGCCATGGAAATGTTTGCCGAAGTGTATAGTTAAGTTCTCTAATGGTGACCGTTGGTAGCCTCAACAAGCATCACCAAAAGTCCTCTTCGCCTCGTCATCCAAAGGTGTGTCGTCCTCCAATGTCAGTTCTGCCTTTCCTGTCTCCAAAAACCAATTATTTATGTTGTGGTTCTTGGAATTGCCTAAAAACCTTCAGCTTCACATGAGTAATTAATCCATCACGATCTTCGTCTGACCTCGGCGATATCGTCTGCGAGGCATAGCAGGGTGCCTGAAGTGTGCCAGACCGACTATGTATCTGCCCTCGAGTGGGTGTCTCGGGCATGATGCCGATCTACAGATAAAGCATACCAAGTCACCTGGTATTCACTGTTTCACTGATCTCCGGTACATACCACTGTTTCGATTGATGTTTCATGGTTTCGAGTGGTCAACCCTCTGTGTAAAAAATGACCGGCCCGTGTAAAATGCACCATGGTAGTTATTATGTTGTTTATCAATATATTATCTGTTTGTCAAAATCTAATGGTGGTATGTCAATCTCTAAGTGTTACAATTTCAAACGTAGGTGAAAATACAAAAGTCTAGGACTGCTTTTATATCCTGTGGTCCAGAGGTACAACGGTCACAGAAAAACATTACTCTGACCACCTACGTGATAAGGTAGTCCCCATTAGAGGTTCACGGCGCCAAAGCTCGTTGAACAGGCTTTGTGTGAAATATAACAAAGTCTAGGACTGCTTTAGTATCTTGGTGGTCCAGAGGTAGCGTTCCCCTACAGACAGAGGCTCAGGCCGGGTTCGAATCGTGGCGGGTTGAGGTGTTGATTGTATGTAGAAGATCGCGTGCTTTATTGGGCTAATAAATATATATGGATCCTCGTGTTTAGAAGCCGGATTTGGTAAAACGTTACTCTGACGCCCTCGTGATACGGGTAGTCCCCGTAGGGGTTCACGGCGCCATAAGCTCGTTGAACAGGCTTTGTGAACTATAACAAAGTCTAGGACTGCTTTTAGCATCCTTGTGGTCAAGTTAGCGTTCCCCGGTCACAGTCATGGGCTCGTGGCCGTGGGTTCGAATCCTGGCGGGTTGAGGTGTTGATTTTGTAGAAGTCCACGTGCTTTTATTGAATGTAATATAATATATATATATATATATATATATATATATATATATATATATATATATATATATATATATATATGTGTGTATATATATATTTATATATAAGACTTGTGACAAAGACGCTACAACACAAGGATACTAAAGCAATCCTAATGGACTAAAACTGAAATATATATAATGTTCCTCGTGTTTCATACCAGCAGGATTCGGTAAAATGCTACTCCAACATAATTGCAGGGCAATCTCCATTTGGAGGTTCACGGCGCCATCAGCTCAATGAACAGGCTTGTGTGAAATATAACAAAGTCTAGAATTGCTTTGTATCCTTGTGGCATAGTTTGTAGCGTTCCTGGTCACTGCATAAGGTGTAGGGTTGAGTCAAGGCTGGTGTGGTCGTTGTTATATATATATATATATATATATATATATATATATATATATATATATATATATATATATATATATATATATATATATATATATATATATATATATATATATATATATATATATATATATATATATATATATAAATCGGAATTACTGGACTTTAATTTCTCCACTTGATTTGGGGTTTATTAAAGTTATTTGATGGTAATTGCAGTGGGCTATAGTGAGAAATCCGAACCAGCACAAGAGACACTTAATTTACTAAACAAAATGAAGTTGTCCGTGACCCGTGGAAGGATAAGCGTCTGTGACTGGGATAGACACACTGTAAAATTTACATATATTCCTCCATCACTACAAACACAATCAAATAATGGTACACCAATATCGCACTTCTTAACCTGAACTTAAAAACCACTACTCTGGGAATAAAAAGTTATACATGATATTGTAATTATTAGAAACTCAGGCAATGCCTCATTAGAGGACAATAAGTTTAAAGTATTAAGAAATGTTGCTTAGACCAGGCTTTTAAGAGCTTTCAACAAAATATCATTCACTGAAAATGGTATTAAAAAAAATATGAAATTAATCACTCTACAATGAATAGGCCTTAAGGGCACTCACCAAATTATATCCAGCACTGAGAAAATGGTATAAAAATCAGAGCTTATTAACCCCACCCTGAATAGGCCTTCAGGGCGCTCAACAAATTATATTACTAACAGATACACAATTCCTAACCTAATTTAACCACTACTCTGGGAACAAAGTTATACCTGAGATCAGGAATTATAAAAAGAAAAATGAAAATGCATTAAAGGAATTAAATTACAGTATCACTCTGGTTTCCTTAGTGACACAAACATTCAAAAAACAATACAATCAAAATCATTTAGGAATTATTACTACACACGTCAAGATAATATCAGTAACTGAAAAATGGTATTAACTACACACAAAAATATTGTCACTAATTGAGATGTTACTGGGTCCACCAATATCCGTGAACCATGCTCCACAACGCAACATACACCCGTAAAGGAGATAAAATGTTCCTCTTGGTATCCCTAGACTCCTGGTCTCAGTGTGTGACCATTTATTTACTCAGATTGCCTCAGTGTACTCTCAGTGCGTCCATGGGCGGGAAGAACGCCCTCCATTGACCGCGCAGTAGGTAATACTTCTAGCTGACCGAGGGCACGTGGTGTTGTGCACCACGTGGTAGAACTGATCAACCAATGCTGATGCTGGTCCTGTGTCGTTTTTAGTTGTCCGGGAGCACTCGTCCACTCAAGAGATCCTTGCTGCACTAACCAGGCAAGCCTACACTGATCGTTCCAACGGCGACAATCGCCAATCCTCAATCATCAACAGCAGTCTCAAGCGGCAGTCAATCTCTCACAGTCATCATTCTCGCAGTCAAGTGGGTTCTGACGAAACCCTGAAATACTCTACCGTTAAGCTCTTGTGCTCTATCACTGCCCTATCTAACCTCAATCTGAGAACGAATGAGACTTACTTGTTATACTGCAATGGCACAACACAGGTGGCTAGGCCGTGAACTATTTCTGTGGACGGACGCACAGGGACGTCTTGTTGGTCAAGAATGCTTTCGCGTGACTGAGAACTAACCAGCCTCGTGTCCTCTCAAGGCGTTAGCAGGCCTACGTGACATATTTTCCACTAACTAATAACTTTCTTGGGACACCTGTAACATTATTCAGACGATAAACGATCTATCATTACTTTTAATTAAATAACTGATATTTAGTTTCATAATTCCTTATATTAATTCAATAAAATTACATTTAGTATCTAGGCCTAGTTCCACAAACTCTCGCTACGTGCAGAGGCGCGATCTTCCTCGGACGACATTGAACTCAGTCTCTCCAGTAATTTGAAATTACTGGAATTTCAGATATTACATATATATATATATATATATATATATATATATATATATATATATATATATATGTTTTGTTGATGGATCTTGATCTCAGACAGTCCAGGACGCAGGGGTGAGCTGTGGTACAGGAGGCAGGGGTGAGTTTGGTACAGGAGGCAGGGGTTAGTGTGGGTATAGGAGGCAGGGGTGAGTGTGGTACAGGGGGACTAGGGTTGGTGTGGTCACAGGAGGTAGGGGTGAGTGTGGGCACAGATGGCAGGTGTAAGTGTGGGGTACAGGAGGCAGGGGTGGGTGTGATCAGAGAGCCCAGGGTGGAGTGTGGTACAGGGGGAGGGTGAGTGTGGTGCAGGAGGCAGGGGTGGAGTGTGGTACAGGGGGAGGGGTGGGTGTGGTGCAGGGAGGCAGGGGTGGGAGTGGTACAGATGGCAGGTGTGGGGTGTGGTACAGGGCAGGGGTGGTGTGGTACAGAGGCAGGGGTGGGGTGGTACAGGGGAGGGTGGTGGTACAGGGCGGGGGTGGGTGTGGTACAGGGCAGGGGGTGAGGTGTGATACAGGGGCAGGGGTGGGTTTGGTGCAAGGAGGCAGGTGTTTCTGGAACAGGGGCAGGGGTGGTGTGGTACAGAGGCAGGGGTTGAGTGTGGGCAAGAGGCACGGTGAGTGTGGTGGAGGCACGGGTGAGGTGTGGTGCAGGACGGCAGGGGTGAGTGTGGTACAGGGGGGTTGAGTGTGGCACAAAGGCAGGGGTGAATGTGGTACAGGAGGAGGTGGAGTGTGTACAGGAGGCAGGGGTCAGTGTGGTACCAGGAGGCAGGAGTAGAAGTCGTGGTACATGAGGCAGGGGTCAGTAAGGAGTACAGGAGACAGGGGTGGAGTGTGGTACAGGAGGGTTGAGTTTGGTACAGGGGCAGTGGGTGAGTTTGGTACAGGGGACAGAGGTGGAGTGTGGTGCAGGGCAGGGGGTAGAAGTGTGGGCCTGGGAAGGAGGGTTGGGTGTGGTACAGGGGCAGGGTGAGTGTGGGCACAGGAAGCAGGGGTGAGCCTGTACAGGGGCAGGGGTGAGTGTGGTACAGGAGGGAGGGTTGAGAGTAATTACAGAGGCAGGGGGAAAGTTTGGTACAGGGGACAGAGGTGAGTGTGGTAGGACGCAGGGGGTAGTGTGGTACAGGAAGGAGGGGTTGAGGTATTACAGGGGCAGGGGGTGAGTGTGGTACAGGAGGGAGGGTTGGAGTGTGGTACAGGGGGCAGGGGGTGAGTTTGGTACAGGGGACAGAGGTGAGTGTGGTACAGGAGCAGGGGTGATTGTGGTACAGCAGACAGGGGTGGGTGTGGTACAAGGGGCAGAGTGGAGTGTGGGAGGAGGTTGGAGGTGTGGTACAGGGGGCAGGGTGAGGTGTGTGGTACAGGAGGGAGGGTTGAGTGTGGTACAGGAGGCAGGGGTGGTATGGTACAACAGGCAGGGGTGAGTGTGGTACAGGAGGCAGGGGTGAAGTGTGGTACAGAGGGCAGGGGTGAGTGTGGTACCGGAGGAAGGTTGAGTGTGGTACAAAGGCAGGGGTGAATGTGGTACAGGAGGAAGGGGTGGAGGTGTGGTGCAAGGAGGCAAGGTGAAGTATGGTACAGAGGCCAGGGGTTGAGTGTGGTACAGGGCAGGGGCTGGAGTGTGGTACAGGAGGGGAGGGATGGGGTGTGGTACAAAGGCAGGGGTGAATGTGAGTACAAGGAGAGGTGTGAGTGTGGTGCAGGAGGCAAAGGGTGGTCATGGTACAGAGGCAGGGGTTGGTGTGGTACAGGAGGCAGGGGTGAGTGTTGTACAGGGGGAAGCAGTGGTCAGTATGGTACAAAGGCAGGGAATGAGTCTGGGTGAGGGGGCCAGGGGGAGTGAAGTGTGGTACAGGAGGCAGGGGATGAGTGTGGTGCAGTGGTCAGGGATGAGTGGTACAGGGGCAGGAGTGAGAGTGTGGTACGCAGGGAGGGCAGGGGTGAGTGTGTTAGGAGGGAGGTTGAGTGTGGTACAAAAGGCAGGGGGTGTGAGGTACAGGAGGAAGGGGTGAGTGTGGTACAGGAGGCAGGGGTGTGAGGTGTGTGTTACAGGAAGGAGGGTTGGAGTGTGGTGCAAGGCAGGGGTGAGATGTGGTACAGGAGGAAGGGGTGGAGTGTGGGTACAGGGAGGAAGGGAGGTGTGGTACAGGAGGAAGGGGTGAGGTGTGTTACAGGAAGGGGGAGGTGAGTGTGGTGCAAAGGCAGGGGTGAATGGTACAGGAGGAAGGGGTGGTGTGGTACAGGAGGCAGGGGTGAGGTGTGTTACAGGAAGGAGGGTTGAGTGTGTGGTACAGAAGGCAGGGGGTGAATGTGGTACAAAGGGAAGGGGGTGGTGTGGTACAGGATGTGGGGTGAGTGTGGTATGGCAGACAGGGGTGGAGAGTGTGGTACAGGGGGCAGGGGGTGAGGTGTGGTACAGGGGAGGGGTTGGGGTGTGGTACCAGGAGGCAGGGGGAGGTTATGGTACAACAGGCAGGGGGTGAGTGTGGTACAGGGAGGCAGGGTGAGGTGTGGTGCAGGAGGCAGGGGTGGAGTGTGGACAGGTACAGGAGGGAGGAGGAGTGGGTACAGAAGGCAGGGGTGAATGTGGTACAGGAGGAAGGGAGTGAATGTGGTAGGAGGAAGGGGTAGAGTGTGGTACAGGAGGCAGAGTTAGTATGGTACAGGAGGAGGTTGAGTGTGGTGCAAAGGCAGGGGTGAATGGTAAGGAGGAAGGGGAGAGAGTGTGGTACAGAGGCAAGGGTGAGTGTGGTACAGAGGCAGGAGTTAGTGTGGTACAGGAGGGAGGGGTTGGGTGTGGTACAGGAGGCAGGGTTGGGTGTGTGGTACTGGAGGGAGGGTTGAGTGTGGTACAAAAGGCAGGGGTGGAGAATGTGGTACAGGGCAGGGTGAGGTGTGTGTGGTACAGGAGGGCAGGGGTGAACCTGGTACGAGGTCAGGGAGTGTGTGGTACCAGGAGGGAGGGTTGGTGCGGAGGGTACAGAGGCAGGTGTGTGTACAGGAGAGAAAGGGATGAGTGTGGTACAGGAGGCAGGGGGTGGTGTGAGTAGAGGAGGCAGGGTGAATGTGGTACAGGGAGGCAGGGGTGAGTTTGGTACACAGGAGGCAAGGGGTGAGTCTGGTACGTGGGGCCATGGGGTTAGTGTAGTACCCAGGAGGGAGGGTTGAGTGTGGTACAAAGGCAGAGTGAATGTGGCAATACGTGGCTTC